>NC_134214.1:95495916-95798946 GCF_965140235.1 Caretta caretta
ATCGAGCGACTGAGCCTGGGCTGTGACCCTGGAATGAGCAGAACCACGGGCACTGGGCATTGTTCCTGGTGGAAAACAGGTCTACGTGGGGAAATCCCCACCTGCAGAAGAGCAAAAGCACAACGTCTGCTCTAAGTGTCCACTCATGCACACGATACGACCTGCTGAGGTAATCCAGCAGCTCGTTTCGCACCCCCGGGAGATATGATGCCTCGAGGAAAATGGCGTGGGCTATACAAAAGTTCCAGAGGAGGAGAGCCTCATGACAGAGCGGCGAGGAATGGGCCCCACCATTCTTGTTTATATAAAACATGGCAGTAGTGTTGTCTGTCAGAACTGTCATGCTGAGACCACTGAAAGTGGCGTGAAAGGTCTGGCAGGCTAGACGAACAGCCCTGAGCTCCTTCACATTGACATGGAGTGACCGCTCTGCCTCCGTCCACAACCCCTGCATCATGAGGTCCCGCAGGTGAACCCCCCATCTGTGGTTTGATGCCTCCATCACCAGCGTCAGGTCTGAAAGTGGGGCAAAGCGGATGCAAAGGGAGTCCAGCCCGTCCCTTGGGGCTGTCACTACCAAGTCCAGGAGGTCCCTGCCTGGGCAGTTCACCCGAGCGAGCCACGCCTGCAGAGTCCTGAGTCTCAGTCTGGCCTGCCTGACCATATGCGTGCATGCTGCCATGTGGCCCAGCAGCCACAGGCAGCACCTGGCGATTGTCGTTGGAAACTGGCGCAGGGAGGCCGCCGCTTGCTGGATAGCTCAGAAGCGGGATACTGCACTGTGTCCAGGACCGCCCCTATGAATTCCACTCTCTGCATGGCCCACCAGGAGCCAGTTGTTGAGGTACGGGTAAACCCGGACCCTCTGCCTTCGTAAGAAGGCCACCACCACTGCCATGCACTTCGTGAACACCCGTGGGGCCGCGGCTAGACTGAATGGGAGAACCGCAAACTGGTAATGCTCTTGGCCCACGGTGAAGCGCAGGAACCGCGGATGAGCTGGGTGGATGGCAATATGAAGGTATGCATCCTTCATGTCGAGGGCAGCGTACCAGTCCCCTGGATCCAGGGAAGGGATGATGGTGCCCAGAGAGACCATGCGGAACCAGGCCTTGACCAGGAACTTGTTGAGCTTTCGCAGGTCTAAAATGGGATGAAGGCCCCCTTTGGCCTTGGGCATGAGGAAGTACCAGGAGTAGAAACCTCTCCCCCTTGAGCCCTGCAGCACCGCCTCCACCGCCCCTGCCTGTAGCAGCGAGCGAACATCCTTCTCTAGGAGATGCTCATGAGAGGGGTCCCTGAAGAGGGACAGGGAAGGGGGGTGGGAGGGAGGGAGGGAAAAGAATTGCAGCGAATACCCGTGACGTACCGGGCGTAAGACCCAACAGTCCAACGAAATGCTGGACCACGCACGGGAGAAATGGGCCAGGCGGTTCAGGAAACAAGGGGACAGATCTGGTGACTGGTCTGGTACGCTGTCCTCGAGCGCACCTTCAAAAGCCTGGCTTAGTGCCCAGCTGGGATTTGTGCTGACCTTGGTTCTGGTCCAGCATATTATTATTGTTATTATTGCGCCGTTGTCTGTTATCCCTGCGTCGCCTACGGTAAGGCCCATGCCTATGACGAGGCTGGTACTGACGCTGAGGGGGAGGCTGCGGCTTAAAGGACTTCCTCTGCATCACCGGGGTGTGCATACCCAGCAACTTAAGTGTAGCCCTCGAGTCCTTGAGGCTATGCAGCCTTGCGTCTGTCTGGTCCAAAAAGAGCCCGGACCCTTCAAAGGTAAGGTCCTGACATGTACGCTGTACCTCAGGCCACAGGCCTGACTCCTGCAGCCATGCCGAGTGCCTCATGACCACCCCCGACGTGATTGTTCTAGCCGCCGCGTCTGCTGAATCCAGGGAGGCCTGGAGAGAGGTCTTAGCCGCTGCCTCGCCCTCATCCACCAGGGCCGTAAACTCCTGATGGGAACCCTGTGGGAGGTTGTCCTTAAACTTCCCCACTGCTGCTCAGGAGTTAAAATTATGCCTGTTGAGGATGGCCTGCTGGTTAGCAATCCTCAACTGAAGGCCCCCCGATGAGTACACTTTTCTGCCAAAAAGGTACAGGCGTTTTGCCTCCTTGGCCTTAGGTGCCGGGGCCTGTTGACCATGGCGCTCCCTTTCGTTCACCGCCAAGACCACCAGGGAGCACAGACTTGGGTGGCAAAATAAGAATTCGTAGCCCTTTGACGCAAAGTACTTGCGCTCCACACCCTGGGCCGTTAGAGCACTAGAAGCTGGGGGTCTACCATATAGTCTTATAATTTGATTGGATGGTCTTAATGAGTGGGAGCACTATTCTAGATGGACCTTTGGGGCTCAAAATGTCCACCATGGGGTCCTTCTGCTCAACCGTCTCCTCGGCCTGCAGGCTACTAACAGAATGGAGCGAGACTGGTATCGATATGCCCAGGACCGGGAACAGGATCTGGACCAGAACCAGGACCGGGATCAGCGCCAGCGTTCTCAGGACGGGGATCAGCACCTGCGGGAGTTCTCCGGCAAGGGCCATCTCGACTCCTCCCAGCGCCGGTCTCTAATCGGTGCCAGGGAGCGTCGTGCCTCGTCCGTTACTTCCTCGCACCGATCCACTCCCGGTTCCATGACTTCCTTCTGAGCCGCAGGTAACTGGGAGTCCACAGACGCGGAGCTCAACTGGGACCAACTCCGGGAGCGGTGCTGGGACAGTGTCCTCGAATGGCACACCATTGCCGGCTTACCCCTCGACGGCAACTGTGGCATGGGTGCCGCAGGATTCTCCCTGTATGGGAGGGGGCTCGTCGCCGACAGCTCAGTGAGGTCCTTTGCCACCTCAAAGGTGCCAGGCGTGGAGGTCTGATCCATTAAGTCCTCGAGCTCATCGTCTGCACTGAGCTCACTTAGGCCTGGGCTCAGTGGGATTTGTGGTGCTGGAGCCGCCGGTGCTCTTTTATCGGCTTTTATCGCCGATAAATTTTATCGCCGGTGCACTTTTATCGGCGCTCGGGGCCTTGGAAAGCGCTGGCCTCCTACGTGGGGAACGTCCGCACCTTCCTTTCGGCTGCGCCGTTGGCCGCACCGGGGAGGACGCGCTGTGCCGGGGCCTAGTCTGGCACTGTGGAGCCGACAGCTTTCAGTGTTTAGCCAGTGCCAGCTCTCCCGATGGCTCCAGGGCACCATGCACCGCGGAAGCCGGAGCCGACGTCGGGCACTCTGGGCCCGGTGGCTGTAATGTGGCTTCTATCAACAACGGCTTTAAACAAAAGTCTACTTCTTTCTTTGTTCTTGGCTTGAACGCCTTGCAAATCTTACACCGCTCAGTTTGATGTTCTTCCCCCAGGCAACGTAGACACGAGCCATGGGGGTCACTAACTGGCATAGGCTTGCGGCACGTGGCACAAGCCTTAAACCCGTGGGCCTGCGGCATGCCCCGTGGCCCTGGGCAGGTGCTGGAAGCCTCCAAGCAGCTAATGACTTAAGTGTCCACAACAAAGGTATGCTAACTAACTGATAACAGCTATCTATAAGAGAAAGGCTAAGGGACTGCTCTCGCACAAGAGAGAGAGGTTGTTCCAACGCCATCATGGACGGTAAGAAGGAACCGGAGGGGGTCGGGCCGGCGGGGGTATATATGCACGGCGCAGCGGCACCACTCGGGGGCCCCCACCAGCCTGATGGGAGCCGCTAACGGAAAAAGTTTCCGACACTCGTGCACGCGGCGCGCGCACACCTAATGTGGAATGGACGTGAACAAGCACTCGAAGAAGAATCTAAATTACTCCATCCAATATACTCTTATTTGAACTGGCCCAAGTTAAATTCCATCTAGTGATGTGTTGCCAAGCTATCTAAGGGCCTAATCCTATGAGGAGCTGTGTGCTCCCTGGAATGTAGAAAGTGCTCTTCACTCCCAGGAGTATCACTGCTGGGGATGGGGATGTAGCCTTCAGAGGGTGGACACTGGAGAGGAGGGGCAGGAACTGTGCCAAGGAGCATTTTGCAGGGCCAATCTGGTTTTCTCAAACCCTTTTCCTCTTTCACCCAATGGTCCATGTCCTTTTGCTGCCTCCTCATCCTTTCCCAAAGCAAATCAGAGTCTTCCAGTTTCTCTAGATACATTCCCATACTCAAGCTCTGGAACCGCCCTTCCTCCCGCCCTTAGCAGGCTGGAACGCTCATGCACCTCACTTGTTGTGTCTTAACCAACAGCTACATCTCTGTGCACAGAGCTGCAATGCTGGCTCCTCCCCATCCTGGGGGGCTTACCCCCTTATGCAGCCCACCTTCCCTAGGATTCCCCTCCCCACACCTGGAAGAAGCGGGAAGAGTCAAGAACAGACAGCAAGATATTTCATATTAGGGATGAAGACTGGAGAAGGAAGTGGGGCTGGTTGATCCTTGTGTAATGAAATTAGTCCATTTCTTAAGAGTTAACCAAGCACGAGGAACAGCAAATCTTTTCTTTTCAGAAATGCCCTCCCCAAACCTTTCTGCTCTCACCTTCAATTATATTCATATAGCCAGAGAACCTCTTGAAACAAGGCAGAAGGGGCACATTTAAAAGAAAAGTGGATTAGGAAATAAAACTGCCCATGGGGTCACAAACACTATAGACTTAATACATTTTAACACTGAAAATTCACCAGGAGGGTTTCTTCTGCTGTGTCTTTGTTTCTGTACTTTGTGTAATCAAGTCCCTTCCTGTATCAGTTGATTAATCTTTCTTTTTTTAATGACTCTTATTCACAGTCTGTTCACCCTGAAATGACACTTTGCAAGGATAACCCACCCACTGAAACAATTAATCCCTGTTAATTAGTGTGGATTGACTTTAAAAGTAAGAAAAAATGTAAGCCCCCTCCCCCCCTCTTCCCCGTTGTCCCTTGTTCTTTTAAGAAGTCATAGCAGGAAAAAAACCTTTTGATTCAGTCTAATTCTTTCTCAATCACTAGTGGGGTTGGGTAAATTTTGGACTCAGAATTCTGAACACACCCGCCCTCTCTGGGACCCAGCTTCTTGAAAACTGGGGAGTTGTTTAATGCTGATATTCTTGCTTTTATGACGGGAGGAGATTATAAAGTTGATTGACAGCTGCCCACACTGCCAACATTTAACTCAATTTCTTCATATGTGCCTTGTTCACGATTTCTTTCTTTTCTTATTGTCCTAAGTGCAAAGAGCGTGAAGAAGAAGAAAATTGTTATTGTTGTTCAGCAGATGCGGAGTTCTGTTCATTTGCCAGTTGCTATGAGAAAACAAATCCCTTTGGCCCTGCCTCTGCTACTGGATGTGTTCCAGGGAGGCCAGGGGTTGGTCAAGCAGTATTACACATATTCCAAAAAGATAGCAAGAAGGATTGACTAGAGTTGCATGCAGTGCAAGATAAAAGACTGAACTCTAAAGGAATTCCAGTGTTGGGCACATGTTTCTATGTAAAGTGATCATAACTGGGTGGCAGCCCCCAAAACTATATGCACTGGATTATGCCCAGAGGAGTCTGAGCTGTGGAAGAAAGGACTAACAAAAAGAGATGCCAACACGACTGCGGTGACTGCTGGCTACTCCACAAATTCCACAAGCAGCCCATGAAGACCAGTCACAGGAAGTAAGACTAGGAAAGGGAATGACCACCACCCCCTTACCAAGAAGTTAAGATGATTATGGGCGTGGGTTTCTTGAATGGAAAGGAGAAAAGCAGGCCAAAGGATCTATGGAGGTTTCCATTATGCAAACATCCTCCCAACAGCTTCAAGGCATTTATCAAACCCATTCTCAGCTTGGAGGGAGTTCATGGTTCAGCATGAATGTTATACATTCATCCCATTAATTCTGTGTGGGTTGTTCCATATATTTGCTGCCTTTCTGTCCTAGGTGTGGCCCAGTGGTTCCTTGATTATTTCATATTATTTATATAAAAAGTGATTTGGTACCATTAGGATGAAAGGCACCATATAAAAGGGACATTGATATTAATATCAAGGTTAAAACAGCACCAATTAATTATAAACTAGATATTTTCCCCTTCGTTATTTGATAGCTTTCAAAAAAACGGTATACCCATCATGTGTCTGTTAGAGCAATCCTAAAACATGGATGGTTGCTTTATTGAAATTAATGCTTTCACAGTGGAGCAGCAAAATATTTTACTTCCACAAAGAAATTGGGTCTGAAAACTTAGATGGAGAGGACAGTGGTCAACATGCCGATTTGCCCAATTGGTAGCGATTTCATGAAACACCTGTGCAATTTTAATCAATCAGTTATGGATGAGAAAGCCAAGAGGGAAGAATTTTTGCCTGTTTTGGGATCTCAGTGGAATGGAGCAAAAGGCCTTAGATCCAAAAGTTCTTCCTCTCAGCTGTTCAACGGTGAAAGCATTGAAATAAGGGCATTTTCACTTCAGTCTCTTTAAGTAAGACAGAAACAGAACCCCATCAGTTGATAGGAAACATGAAGGCTTGTGGAGGATCAGAGGGGATAGGAAGAATTGTCAAGAGGATTAAAAGTAAGTGAGGGGAGAGGAGGTGAGCACAAACAAGATCAAATGAGTTGGATAAAGATTACTTGAGAAGCTGGACCCCCTACATCTGATCTATGAATTTTGGTCAGCCCTTGATGAGGACTGTCATGGGAAAAAAACCCTGTTTGTAATTAATGTTCCACAAACACATGGAATTATTCATTCTGCTCATGCAGAAGTGCTGATTATCCTCGTATTGCTTTGATTTTAGGATGTGATTCCTGTGCCTAGATATTTCATCTATATATTCATCATATTTTGTCTCTTGTGAGCACAATGCACAATTTTGCAGTGTTCCCTTTGCTTAATAGAAAGCCTGAAAGTTATTTTGGAAAAAAAATCTTCCTTTTTAAAAAACTTGTGGTAAGCGTTACGGAAAAATTAAGAGCTTGACCCACAGCCCCTTCATATCATTGGAAGGGCTCCCATTGACTCCACTGGGTCCTGTCTTCCTAGACGCTTCCTCATTTTTAACTCTTGTTTCAAAGCTTCAGACAGGATGGAAAAGAGAAGGATGTTTAAAAATGATCTGCAAAGATGCAGCAATCCTGCTTCAATCAGAAAACAGAAAAGGCGAACATTTCTACAGTAGTTCTTTAGTTTTAGATACTCACGAATGTTTGTGTGACAAAATGTGAAAAAGAATGAACAATGAGTGTAGATGTTCTACTCTCTGATAAAGGATCACATTTATGTATTTTTCATGCCCTCCATTATAGGATGGGGGGAGAAAAAACAAGCACCATTAAAAGAAAAGAGGAGCATTCATTTGATGTATATCGTACAGCATATTGTATGTGTCAAGCATGAAAATTTATAGTACAGGCACTGACATTTGAGACAGGTACATCACTCTGAGGAAAAACACTGCAATCCCTTTTACCTATGTGATGAAGAATGAGAGTTTATTTCTACCACACAGAAGTGAGCCAAACAACTATGACTGCTGAGATTCTGACTGTTCTCTTAAATTACATTGCTCTACACCATTCTGCATGTCTTACTCACACTGTCATCCGTGTATCTTTTGCTGTTACCACACCAGAGTCATACCATGCCATTTGACTCTTCCCAAGAACATTTTGCAAAAAAAAATATACAAATTAGTGCAATTTTACAAGTGACTTGCTAAGCACAGTTAAAAATCCTTGCTACTAAATTGCAATAATTGGATATAAAAGGTCATTACACCGGTAACCCACAGAGAATTCAGTCAGCGAGTCCCAGGAGAATTGTATGACTTATTTCGTAAGACCTCTGGGGCAGGGCCCTTCCCTTCTGATTTGTCTGTAAAGAACCTTGCACACATTTTGTTCTGTGAGGAGGCTAACAAAAGCAGTTACTGTATATTTTAATGCTTACCATTTGGAATACAAAACAATTATGAAGCACGAAGACCAGATTGTAGCCTTGCAATCCACCCCATTAAAAAAAGGTAGCATGGAATTGCAATGTCCCAGGAATAGGACATGAACCAGATTATGTCTCAGTCACAACATGGTCCCTAATTCCTCCTTACTTTATTGCAATTTATTTGCACTATTCCTTTCACTTACCTCTGCACGGTCCCAGCTGTGGGGGTAGAAGGGAGGGGAAGGTTCTCCAAGGTCTGCCTACTCTGCCTTGTCTACCCAGCTGTGTGGAAGGAGGAGCAGCAGCTGCTGCTACCTGGTGGCAACTGCTCTCCCCTCGCACGAAGGCTCTGGGAGGTGGGTAGCCTACATGGGGGAGTTAAGAGGGCTGCTTATGCCTCCTTATTCCCCTGCCTGGATGTACATCCTGAGTCACAGTTAAGCCCAAAGCATTTAAAGAGACTATGACTGAACATCAGATTAACTCCTGATAAGGGATATCTAGGGTAGGTGCAGCCTCAAGAAAGCCAATGGTCATATTAAAAAAAGCCAAGACAGGAGGTCAAACAGCTGAGCTGATGCACTTCAGTGGTTCAGGCTTCTCCTAGGGAGGTGGCGAAGCTGCCACGGGTTCAGGGACCCAGTCCTAAAAAGACGTTCCTTGCAACTGTGGAACTACTCGCGTGAGTAAGAATTTGCAGCCCAGAACCCTCAGAGCTCTCTCTCTTGGAAAGAAAAGAAGTGCCATAACTATCACTCCTATCATGTGACTTTCCTCATGCTTGAATCTGACACTGGAGTTGGCTAATGGAATGGCTTCACGCCGACGGGTAACTGACAGATTGTCCCAGATGCCTTCAGTTGCTGAGTGCATGCAATCTGGCTTGCACCCGTCACTCCCACAGATTTATCAACATCCCACCACTGAGAAGTGGTTGTTCTTACCACCATCAAATATGTTGCCACATTGTGACTTGTTTTTCCATGTGATCTGTAAATCCCAGAGACCCTAATTCTCCTTGGAGAAACTAGACTGACTGCCCACAAATCAATGGGCCAGTTGCACAGTGAGCCAGCCCCGGCTCCCTCTGCTTGGCATGGTTCTCTGTTTTACTTGCTCTTCCCCCCTATACACAACAGCAACCTGACCCCCAATAATGGATGGCAAACACCAGGAGGACTTTGTGCTAGCTAAGGCCATCTACACAGACCTGCTATGTTAGAAGGCAGTACTGTAGAGATCCTCATAGCCCCACTCAACTCATTCAGCCTACACATAAGCCCTATTTTCTTTAACTATTTCTTTCAGCCTCTTTCATATTTCTGACCCTCACCACTGCTTTTGTGGCTTCTTCCCTGATATCCTCTCTGCATGCAATGTCCTCCTTATCCCAGTCCTTATCCCAGCCCCCAGCCTAACTTCATCCAAATCCCTGCTGTGTATTTATGCCCTCTGTGAGGCTCTCACACTAATCCATACCTTGTGCACCCCAACATAAAAGAATAAATGGTGATTTTAAAAAAGCCACACATTTTCCACTGGGTCTCCCGGTGCATTTTCTCTTAACTGTGTGTGGGGGCTGGGTGGGAGGAGGAGGGTGTCTTTTAGATTGTTAGGCACGGACGGTCTTTATATTGGTCTTCTACAACCCCTTAGTATATCACCAGCACTTTAAAAATCATGGAACGTGCTGTCTGCCTCCGCCTCTTCTCGCTCCAACGTGGCTCCCCCCAGCCCATGGAGAGCCCATGAAATGGCATGACCATGGGAGGCTTTTCTAGCTCAGAGTAGGGGATAGAGGAAAAAGACATGCTATGGAACGTATGCTCTCCCACATCCATGTTCTCCGCTCAATTTCTGCTGGGTTTTGCTCTGCTCCAGCAGTATAAATGGAGGGGGGAAACGCAGCCCAGAATCTCTAGCACTGTGTTTATGCAACATCCACGTATAGGAGTTGGGCTCTTCTTACATCAGAGCATTAATATAGCTGCGTGGCAATAGAACAGCTGGATTTTCTTCTTTCAAGATATTTTCTTTCTTAGCTATTATTGATTACACTGGCATTTGAGGCCTGAGGCAATAATTAGCAATCTTTGCAACTGGGAACAGCAATTCAGGTTTCTGGAACTCCTGCCAATTTTTCTGGCAAAAATTCAGCTAATTTAAAACATGGTGTACTCAATGAATGGTGTCTGCAACACAGTAGGACACCTGGGGCACTAATTAACTGTACAAATGGAAGGAACTAGACCAATAATTTCCACAAGTAGAGGATTTTTTCCCCCTCCAGTGACAATTTTTTTTTTGCTTCAAGCCATTAAAAAACCAAAACACACAATTCAAAGGGTTGTTACCCAGACTTTTCAAGTGACATCCCCTTCGTTGCCGATGAGCCTGATCCAAAGCCCATCCAATTTAATGGGAGTTCCACACACCCTGTGCTTACAAGATATTGAGCAATAGGCTAGTCTCCCTTCCTCCTACCCAGACAGAGGGAAAAGAGAACCCTAGGAAGCAGACAACAGTTTGTCATCATGGATTCTATGATGTTACACTTGACTGGCATCCTATTCTTCCTTCATTATCTCTCACTCTTTCCTACATGAAAGGGCAAGTCGTAGCTTTGGGCAGATATGAGAACTCAAAGTTGTCCTCTAAGGAAGCTATCCTTGAACCTTGAGTCATATCCTCTTATGACAAGAGCTTGGAAGTTTACGTTAACTTATTATGTATCGTTTATATTGCGGTAGTGGCCTCCCCAAATCAAGGCCCCCTTGCGCTAGGTGCTGTATAGACATACGCTAAGTGACAGACACTGCTCCAGACAGCTTTTAAAAAAAAATCTGGCAATACAATTTATTTCAGACCCAAAATTCCTCTACTCCTTTGCAGGCTGTTCTAGTTTTATATGAGAGGAATTAACCAAACAGCTCCCCTTGGAAGACTGCACAAAATTTGCTAGATTTCTATAACAGAAGAAAGAGGCATAAATCTGTCTTTCCCCCTCTCCCAATGAGATACTGACCAATTTATGGTCTGACTTTCAGCTCATTGTAACAAATTTGCAGTTGTTAGACACCTGACATTTACAATCTAGTGCAAGTAAAGTGAGTTAATTTTTAAATGAACATGCCCTGTACCCATGGCCAAGGAACTTCTAAATATACAACACATGATCCTTTTTTTCATGTTTCTGTCACAAAATGCATTAATTTTACATTGCCTACATAAAGAGTCTTTCAGGAAGCTTTCCTAATGATGTCTCTACTTTTATTTGAAATTCAATTATACCTTGGCTGGTATGACAACAGGAAATTAATACATTTAACACTGAGGCCATCTGCTCTTCAGAGCAACCATTCAAATCTAGCTCTACTAATCCTATTTTTAAATGGTACCAAGCAGCAAGAATTCAGATTTCAGCTAGTCTGGCTTCATGTAACAAAGATTTAATATCTAAGCAAGCCTTCAGCTCGTTGCAAGCCAGAAATCGGTCAGCTAATATTCAGTTTTCAGCTCTGGTTGTAGTCCTTCAGCAGTTATGGCTAGTGGAATACAATACAGTATCAGATAAAAACTCATCGCATACCAATTGTGGAAGGGCTATATGATAGGAAAAAATTCCTTGTCCCAGCGAACTTGCATTTAAATAGACAGATAATATTCCCTGAGTCCTCCAGCAAAAGGAGCAGGTTTTAGAATTCTAGGACCATACCCTGGACTGCACACGGCCCCACCTTCAATTACTTTAACGGGGTTCTAGGCAAGTGCAGGGGTCAGCCCATGCAGTCATTTGCAGGATCAGGGGCTTTTTTTATTTAGGTCTCCCTACTTTAATGGCTCAGCAGGTTAACATTTAGGGACATTATGGAAGAAAGGAGTCAGAGGCATTGCACTATGAGAAAATGTAATTAGTGTCTTACTGTCATTTAACATGATCCTTCTGTCTGAAGCACAGTGGAAGAGTACCTTGAGAGGCCCCATGTTGTCAGACTGCTGGATCGATCCTCCTTGGGCTAGCCTTAGGGAAAAGATTCTGCCAGACCATAGAATCCAGCCCTATGTTTGATTTGTCAGATTCCTTTCTGGTGCAATTTCATTGACATGAATGGAATTACACAGAGGATGAATTTGGCCCTAATGTACCTCTAATTATGCATCACACGAGATGAACTACAAATTCTAAGCAAGAAGGTAAATGATAGATTCTTTTTTGTCTCCCTTCTAAGCTCTGTATTAAATGTGGTTTTGTATTAAAAACACCAAAGATCAAATATTCTGACTGGGTTGGACATTTGATTATGTCTGTCCAATCCCTCTTTCTATATCATGACACCATTTCTTCTAGTTGTCCCATGGTATTAACGGAGTCTTGAAAATATGAAGGAAAACAAAACCCCACTGCATGAGAGACTGCTGTTACTCACCCCTTACTGCCTGATACATCTAGTAGAAAATAGTTGGATCGGGTGCAGGAACTAGGCCTTGAGAAGGATAAAATCAAAACCCCTCCCAAGTAAAATCAAGCATTCCTACAGTCCCCTAAATAGGATGAGTAGATTAACAGGTAGTAAGTATTTGCAATTAAAAAAATAAAATTCCTTCAAAGGGCAGGGCAGCTCCTCCCCTACATCTCCTTTACTACACATAGGTGGACGACAAAAGGAATAGGCACATACTTAAGTCCAGTTGACTTCAATGGAGTTTAAACATACGTTTAAGTATTTTTCTGAAGCTGGGCATTATCATTTTTCCAGCACGTAAGGTGGGAATTTTCAAGTGTGCTGAGAATTGGCCAAGCTCTGCTGCCACTGTATTTAACAGTAAAGCTCCCATGAACTTCAGTGGGAGCAGAGCTATACCAGTGCTGCGATCCCTTGAAAATACCACCCTAGATCTCTCTGCGTTCTGCAGAACTAACCATGAAAATAAAGATTTCCTAGAATGCTGATGCTGTCAGTATTTGACTTGTTGAGCTGTATACTTGTGTGTGTCTGCACATTAGAGAGAGAGAGAGAGAGAGAGAGAGAGAGCGGGAAATAAACAGTACTGTTTTTCCTTTTAAGATGCCACCAAATTAGCACATTTTATGGTTGATTGGAAACACTCAACTTTTATACCTCACAGCACTCTGGAGTTGTATCATCATATTGCAAATCCACTCTGAATGTACCTTATGTACATACAAATAACATCTATACATAAATCATATGAAAAGGGAAAAATGCAATTCTCTTGTAATGGATATTGAATCTTACATAGTCATTTTTAACTTTTATTATAAGAATTATGACATATGAAGAGCCACCTTTAAGATAGCAAGCTAAATATAGTTTCTAAAATAAAATGTTCTAGTAATTTTCTTTACAACATTCAATCCTGAACTTCATGTGGTTTAAACAGGAGATAGGTAAACATACTGATGCAATTTCTATGTAAATCATTGAGCAGTGCTTCACCATTTTAGCACAACCGCAGTGCGAACAAAATTGCAAAATGCTAATTAGATAATCACTAGTTGTAGAAGATAATTCCATTTATTATGCGTGGATCAGGAACAACAAACAATGTGATCTGCAGAAGTATTTGAAATCAATATCCCCTCGAGGAATGGAATACATTCAATAGCAATTCCTTTGTACACCTCATGCTTGGCGCTGGGACAAGTTTTATTTTTGACCTAGTTACACTGCATGCTTCACTTGGAGGACTTATTAGTATTGTTACAATACTTCAGATTTCTTCAAAAACACATCTCACTTTTGAGATTTATTCTCTGTGGATTTTTTCCCCGCCTCCATATTAGCTTCCATCTGCACTAAGTACAGTGTGCATTGATAAACCATTCACAGCATTAAAGCTTGGTGATGAATCATCAGATTAACAGCCAGACTTTCCATGGTTTCTACTCTAAACATCTTTGTTGTTCATCTTTTATGTTTCTTTGCCTCACTTTAGGGTTTTCTGCTTTTTAGTCAATCATTCTGACTGAGTTATTCTGTGAATTACAATTTCCAATTTTACCAGGCATCATCCATCTTCTTTCACAGTCAGATTTGTCTAGGTAGGCAATTGTTCACAGTGAAGTCATGCGGTAACTTCAGATCTTATGTCCCAATTCAATGTCTGTGGATCATGCTGGAAACACATAGGAAAGGCAGCAGTAATGTTATGATGAAGCTATTTAACTCTGTTACAGTAATGATGGCCTAATCTATTCAATATGGTTGCCTGTTTGGGTCTTGTTTGGCAAGGATTTCTCTGCACATCTTTCCTGCTCTCCCAGCTGAAATTCCTCCATTTTATTTAAGAAATAATCAAGCCCCAATGTTTCAGGCCATAAGCCAACCTCTAGCTAGTCAAGTGTAGAAAGGAAATCCATGGGAGCAGGTTGTCCCATTATGGTCTACTGCAGGGTTGCTTGTATGCACCTTCCTCTGAAGCATCTGGTATTAACCATCTTCAGACCAAGATACTGGTCTCACCCAGGATGGCAACTGCCACGTCCCTAAGAAAAGATTCCAAAACATCTTGTGTTCTTGAAATTTAAGCAGGACCAATCGAGCACCCACTGAAGACAATGGGAGTCCTTATACAAACTTCACTGGGCACTTGATTGGACCCGGAGGGTACGTCTGCACTGCAATTAAAAACATGGGCTGGAGCAAAGTCTTACGGTTCAGAGCTACCCGGCAGTGAAAACATCCCCTTAGCCTGAGTCCAGGTCAGCCGACATGGGCCCATCATGGGTGTCGTTCAGAGTAGAAGGTACCCTTAGACTGGTAGGATCCACAGACACAGTCTTCCTCATTTTCCATTCATTCATGTTTTATATCTTTGCTATTCCATTAATACTCATTTCTTCAGTTATCCTACTGACACCCACTGACCCTCCTCTATGACTTCCATCCTAAAAGCATAACCCCTAGAAAGCAGTAGAAATGAGAGCATCAAGAGAGTAGCCGAACGCCTGAGTCTGTTAGTACCAGAGGTTCCATCTTCACAAGAAAGACAGCAATATAGATGGAATGGATTATTAAAGATTCAGGTATCTTTCTAGGATTGCTTCCATTTCTAAGAGTCATGCTACAGATCCCAGTGTAAGTGATACCTTGATCATTTAGTTTAGTTAGTGTTGATGCTTTTGCTTATGGGCTTCTACCTCTTGCCATGTATGATACATCTAAGATAAGCAACTGTCTTGTACTTCTGCCTGCAGATACAATTCAAAGACACATATGGCTGGGTTCTCTGCTGATCTAAGTAGCCATTGTACCAATGAAGTCAATATTTACATGTGCTAATGATCCACAGATTTTTTTTTAAATAATAAAAGACATGTATGGAGATTAGAAAGAATTTCTTGTCACTTAAAACATTCTTGAATAATGCAAACTTGAGAGATTTGGAACATAAAAAGATGCAAAGTCCTGCCACAGTTTTGGCTTGCACGATGAACTGGGGCCGAAGTCATTCACCATATTAGTATTATGCTGCTGTACAGAAGATAAACATACTTGTGGGTGCACATAAATGAATCTTTCAGCTTGTTCTCAGTGCTAATATACCTGTGGTGCTCCTGACTTTTCTGTTTGCTGAGGGTTTTCAGCATCTCTCAGAATTAGTCAGGTGTTGTGAATTGACTCCTAACTTCATTTAAGGTCTGTTCCTTTCAGGTGCTGAGTGCTTCCTTCTCCTCTTTTAATATATCTGTGATCACATTTTTGGGTCCAATCCTGCTTCAGAAGAATGCCCACTGAGTTCACAACAAGTTTTCCCTGATTACATTTTCCCAAGATTGGGAATCATTTTAAAAAATAATGTGCATCTGATGTATACAAAAGAAAATCTCACCATGTGGGAGGTGGTGGAATCTCCATCCTTAGAGGTTTTTAAGGCCTGGCTTGACAAAGCCCTGGCTGGGATGATTTAGTTGGTGTTGGTCCTGCTTTGAGCAGGGGGTTGGACTAGATGACCTCCTGAGGTCCCTTCCAACCCTAATCTTCTATGATTCTATGTAATAGAGCACTCCCAAACTTATGCTGTAAAAATTGATATACTCCAGAACACCATCATGTATTCTCTTGCTCTCATATAGTAGTTTTTTAACCTACTAAACAGGTTAAAAACTGCCTAAAGATGTAGAAGAGTCAGAGTACAAGGTCAGAAGGGACTGCCAAGTCATCTTGTATACCACAGGCAACAAATACTACAACTTGGTTTGAGTGTTGGGTAAATGACTACATGGATTACTTGTTCTCATTTTTCTCTGGCTCATCAAGTAACCAGTATTTTAGCAAAATGTATGAAACAGTAGAAGGTAAATGGGTCAGTCCAACTCTTAGATGCACAAGTTAATTAAGCCGTTGAATATGATAGAGAGGCACTGCATACTAATATAAGTACTTAGTAAGCAATATCTGCAATGAATCCTGAAGCATATTCTAGAACAAGTAATGTAAACTGTATTTAGGATTCTGTCAGTATCTCTAGTCTTGCCATGTTATAATGAGTTGGTTGAAGATCAGATTTCCTCTCTAGTGACCAGAATATTCAAACTGTAGGTTGCTTGGGAGAAGCATGTGTAAGTAAATTAGGGGAAGATATTAAAAAATATGATTAAGCCTTTTTTTTTTCTGACTGAAGGTATACATTGGCGAGCAATATGTTTAAAACATAATTTAATCACACAGCTTAGATTTTTAAGACATGGCCCTTGTTAAAAGAAGAGTTATTCCCAATGTTAGTTTTATTTCTGTAGCTAGAAAGGCTAGTTACTGCATTCATAAATCTTGGATCAGAATATAAATTAATGTCTCCCCCACCCCCAAGTAGTAAAAAACCCTACTTTTTTAGAGAGTTGATTTGGAATATTGGTATAGAAAGTTTATTCAGCTATGTTCTGTACTAGGTTTGCAAGGATTTCCAAGTTTTACTGTAACTAGCTGTGCTTCCTATTCCAAGGATAGAATATGCTCAGCATCATAACAGTTATGTGCCAGAAGGGGTTAAAAGTAGAAACAGGCCTTTTATTCCTAGGTAATTGAATGAAATGGGAATTTTGTGCTTCTCTCAACACATCTGTAGACTTGAGGTATTTCTTGACACATGCACTTAATCTCCTAATCTAAATTGTAGTTTGCATTATATATTTATTTTACACACACACACAACACACACACACACACCACACTTGGAATGACAGAATGCCCTCTCTTAAAAGCTACTTCTATAATCTTTGACTATTGGTTACAGAAAGCAACTGGTAGCTTCCCATTGCAAGGTGATGGTTTATTAATGTCTGTGAATGGTTAAAACTGCAGGAATTTTTCATCGGTGGGGGAAAAAAAAAAGAGAGAGAGATGCTAAGGCTTTCCAAAGTGTCATCGTGTTTTTCTAGACATCAGAAATATCCCTGTCTGATGTATTAGCTTTTTAACATTTGTCAGCCATCTATATGGCTTCCTGGCTTTCAGTACCTCTGGAGAAAGGAGCTTGTCTTCCTATATCTTTGTATAGCACCTCGCACAATGGGGCCCTGATACTGACAGAGTTCTTTGGAAACTACTGCAATACAAATAATAAATGAATAAAAGAGAATAATAAAGAATGTTTGTCAGGGTCCCATTTCAGTATAACCAGGAATCATCATCAGTTCCATAACCTTTGATGAGCAAAACTTTTTGAGATATTGTCTATGAGCTCAAGGGCAGCAAGGAAAGGATGGATCTTAGGGCATGATGGGACAGAACTCAAGAGAAAGCAACATTAAGCTTGAACTGAACAGCAGCAACCAGGTAGAGAGGATGATCATTACCTTCACCAAGATACTTCAACAAGACTCCCTCACCCAAAGATGACTTCCATTCAGAGTGAACCATGCAGTCTTCTCTTATCCCCCTCCAGGTTTGGTTGAACTGGAGTTGGAGGAAAGGCCCATTGTGCTGTCTCTTCCTTCCTAGAAATTCTATGACTCCTATGGCGAAATTCCAGTCCTCCCTCAACTCAATGAGTTTCATCATTGATTTCAGTGGGGACAGAATGTTATCCATAGAGTATGGAAAGGGGACTATAGGCTCAAAAATCCAGAGCCTGAAAGTGAGAATTATGGAGAGAGTCTGGACCCTGTCTGGGGTTTGAGAAGGGGAAGCACTCCCCCAAAGCACACCTGAGCAAAAAGGTTCTGGTTCCATCAAGAAGGTCACAATCATGATTACAAGATGTGGGTGTTAAGCAGCACTCACCCTAAGAAGATCAATATTCCGATACAGGACAGAGAGTTAGATGAAGCCTTTCAAAGAGAGCAGTGCCTCTGTTTTTTTGATGCCCAACTTGGTGCATAAAAATGGACATTGACTGTTTAAAAAAAAAAACAAAAAACAACCCCCCTCCTCCCCAACAGGCCTCTCCTAGGTGTCTCCAGTTGTGCACCCAACTTGAGTCCCTTTTGAAAGTCGTGGCCACAGATGCAAAAATAATAGGACTTCACTCCTCAAAGCACATAGATGGAAGCTCTCAACTTCTCCACTTTTGGTGCATCTTTCTGAAGCTTATGGAATGAATGTACTTGCAGGTTCACACAAAAGGCTTTGAGTTTCTGTAACTTAAAAAAAGGAAGCCAGCTTCTTCCAATAAGGCAAAGTATGGATTTCTCATGCCCCATGCAGAGCTTCGTGCTTTAAAAAGAAAGCACTTTGAATTATCTGAGCACAAAAAGTGCCAACATTTCTAAACAGCTGAAAAATACATTTTACTCCCACATTCATGTGCCATAAAAATCCATTCAGCTGGTTCTGAGTTATCAAACTTTCCAAAGTAAATCTGTTGAGACCAAGCAAATGAAAATTAATCCCAAACAGTAACTTTGAGAGCAATATAATTACAAGTCACTGAAAACAGGAGTTCGAAGTGAAAGTATCTTAGCAACCATAGCATTATTTTTGAGATGTAATTTTCACAGTACTAATGTCATGAGACAACAGGCACTTATATAGGGCCAGATCCTACACAGACTTAAACCATGTGCAGTCCCATTAAAATCAGAGTGATTGCACCAAGCAACATTCTGTACAAAATACAGGCCTGGAAATGTTATTTTCCTGTTCTTCTTTTGAAAGGGAGACAGGTGTGTTAAAAAAGCACCAGTGTAGTTTAAGGACTAAGGACACAATTTTCAGAGATGGTGGATTATGTGTCAATGGGAATTTTGAATGATCAGCATCTCTGGAACAGACCACAAAGGTCCAACCATGCAAGTGTTGCATGGCTGTGGAGAAGTTTGGAGGGTCGTCACATTCTTCTGCACCTGAGAACCATTAGTAACTTGCAGGATCAAAGTAATAGTTTACAACAGTATTTTGTGCCATATAATCATTTGCTCTTATTCAATGCGGTGCAATGAATAAGCTTTACAAAGGGTTTTATCAGTGAAGGAAAATCTCCTATGTTAGGATGAGGAAGTCACATTAAGACACCAACTGCGAACAAGACAGAATCTGATTCTCTCTTGCCATATATATTGTGCAGCCATTTACCCCAGGACAAAGTGAAGGCAAAAATGAGTATAAAGAAAATGCTGGCATTTCATCATGGGGGTGGGAGCTAGAACTTGCTGAAATTTGTGCTCCCTTACTCCACGCCCTGCCCCTGCCAGTGAAAAATGGAAATGGAGGAGCAGGCTCAGTCTTTAATAGCTTTTGTATAGCTCAATGTCCCTTTGAATGAAACAATATACTCTATGTTAAAGGCTAAATACTCCGAGATGCTCAGTACCTGCAATTCCCTTTACTTTCAACAGGCAATGTGAATTTGGCCTCTGAGGATTTGGCCTTAAAAGCAGTTTATTTCTTTCATCCTTCCAGTAGTTAATGGATTCTGATGTGCAGTGCCATACTAAGGTAATTAGTGACATTATTGCTCTGGGCTACAGGGTGGGATGTTCTTAAGCATTTGTAATAGAGTATAGTTTGTGGCTCTTCCACAAAATCCCCATCTGCTGCTGTTCTTTTTCAAGTGACAGACTAGCTGTGCCGAGGAATTACTGCACAGTTTCCCTCAGTCATGAAATTCTCTCGCCAACAATGGATACCATGGCCAATCTCCATTTTCTTAGTCAGCAGTGCTTCTTGGGGTGTGGTGCAATGGTGCTGGTGGACAATGCTTCTAATACCATTGTAGAGGTACACCTCAGTTAGCCCCCACCCCATTCTCTGTCTGTGGCACATAGTCTAGAATTCCACAGGCTGTAGTATTTCAGTGGTGTAGTGTAGGGGTGCTGGGTGGTCTTGGAGCCCTGTGACATGCAGGAAGTCAGACTAGATACTCGGATGGTCACTTCTGGCCCTAAACTCCATGAGAGGAACAAGTGTGTGCCTGGAGTAAGGGCATGAATAATTGCCAAGCACACACACACACACACACACACACGTGTGGTCAGCTAACATTATAATTGTTGCTTCTGTCTGGATGAAAACAAAAGGTGTCTGCAACGCCGCATGAATAAAATTTGCCTCTTCCAACCTATCACTGTGATGCAAATTCTGACTGTGGAAGCTGCTGGAGTAACAATGATAAAATTACCCACAGTAGGCCTCTTTAATAGTTTCCACCATTTCCCTGGTACAACAAAATATAAATTGTGCTGAATGAGGAATTGCATTTAGCCCTGACATATGGCTGTAGTATGACCAAGTATCTAAGAAGTTTCTCAGATTCCCTAGATGGTTTAGTGCCTATTTTGCAAAGGTGTGATATGTTAACACAGAAAGAAGCAAAACTACTATTACAAAGTAGCTACTGTCTGGGATAGTGGGAGAGACAAGGTAGGTGGGGTAATATCTTTTATTGGACCACCTGCTGTTGATTGAAGGGACAAGCTTTCAAGCTTCCCGCACCTAAAGAGGAGGTCTGGAAAAGGTAACCACAATGTTTGAGCGAAACACGAGTTGGGACATATTGTTAGGCATAAGGGGTTCACACATGCTGCAGGAGGCCACTTAAAATGAAGTGAGCTTATAATGAGGCTTAACCCCCCCAAAAAAAATCATCTGCAAGGCTACTGAATGCCCCCAGATAGTAGTTTCCTGTACCTGGGGAGGTGAGTAGCTGGCTGACCTTGGCCAAATGGGGCAGAGCTAAACCCCAATTATCGGACAGAAGGAGCTCAGTTAAGGAGGAGACTGCAGAGATGACAGGTCTCACTGGCTGAGAGAACCCCAGGGTTAGGGTAACAGAGATAATGAGGGCAGCACAGGCTTTTGTAAGGGAAGCCCAGAGTTCTGATTTGTGCAAGTACAAGGAGAGGACTTTGGTAACCCAGGGGGACAGGATAATTATCCAGATTCATTTGGACTTGTCAGTGATACCCTAGAGGGGGTTTGAACTTTGTGACTTGACTGGAGGGCTGAGACACAGGAGTCAAAGGCAGGTAGACGGCAGGTAGACAGCAGGAGAAAGTGAAATGGAAGATAGTGGCAACATCCTTCACCAATGCAAGAGGGCACTACAGGGGTGCACGACCACCACCACAGGGTTATTAAGGGGTCATCAGGCAATAGTGTATTACAAATCAGTGACTCTGTTTAGTCCATGGTTCTCAGTGTCTAGCAAAGTTATGAATCTGAGTTCCCAAGCTTGTCTTTTGAAGTTGTTGTGCAGGTTTCCTTTGAGGATGAAGACTGAGGGGTCAGATATGGAGCAATCACTTTGTGAAAAGTATTGGTCCATGGGTGATAGTGTTTTTGTCTTATTTTTCTGTGAGAATACTTTTGAGAGAGTAGTGATTGTCTGGTTTCACCCACATAGCTGTTGGGGCATTTGATGCATGGGATGAGGTATCACCACATGCTATGATAAGCATGTGAAAGACCCATGGATCTTGAGTGAGGTGTTGATCATCATAGCAGTGGAGATATGTCTGGAGGTTTTGCATCTGTTTTGGCAGGGACAGGAGCCATTTTGGACTTGTGTGCCCTGATCTGTGGGGGGAACTTGCTTCTAATGATGATCTTAGTGAGGTAGGAGGATTATTTGAAGGCCAAAAGAGGTGGTTTGGGGAAAAAAAGATAACTTTCAGGATGTGATCCCCATCAAGTATGGGTAGAGTGTCTTTATTTGGCCAAGCCAGAAAAGTGTGTTTAGGTAGAAACACTTCACACAAACCTTTCCAGCCAACTCCCCTTCTCTTCCCACCCAAAATACAGCCATTGTTGAGCTCTAACTTTGTTCTTCCAATTTAGCGCTTGTGGAAGATACCAGACTGACATATTTCTCTTTCTCCACAGATACATAGCTACAGAACACAGACAGCAGCAGTAAATTGTTCCTCTAAATGAATACAGCACTGGAAACTCATCTCCAGGATTGAATGAATATTGCCATTTCTCTAGCCATTCAGCCTCTGGCTGCTCTACTGATATTGCCAGCAAATTATGCTGTTACAAGGTATTAGGGCACTTGGGAATGTCATGGGGTTCCTGGATTCCTGTCTGATCTGTGTGAGATAAGGAAAGGAAAGGAAAGGAATCTGGTGTTAAAGAGGCTACCCTAGAAAAAAGACTGTATTCACTCTCCTCCCAATTGGATAGAGCTAGGCAGGCCCTGGGTAGTTAGTACCCAGCACTTTGAGCTGAAAGGGATATGGAGAGACCTGTACCTGGAACTTTGTTTTCCTTCTTCAGCTGTTGATTCTACCCCCTGGGTTAGAGTTCCCAGTTAGCATTTTAAACCTATCACTAGTACTGACACAAATACAAAGAAATAAAATATTAAACATTTATATTGCAGCAGTACTGAGTGCTGTACAAATGGGTACTAAGTGGCAATCACTTCCCTGAAGACCTTACAGTCCAAAAAAGACAGTAACATCTACCCATTGTCAAACTCCTGGACGTATTTACATCAATTAACACTCAGCTTGAAATCTTTAAGAGCAACCCCCAAACCTCTGATACGAGTGATTGGGAGGTTTGGGGGCCGTAGTGTCCTCAGTTCGATGAAGACACTCACTTTTGCAGTGCTTTCCGTCAAGCCTAGATGGTGCAGTCTCCTTGTCTTTCTGCCCCAGAGCCAGTGGAAGTTAGGGGAAAGACATGGAGAACTTGTTAGAAGAAAGAGTCAGTAAGGCCCCATTTCAAGAAAGTACTTAAGCACATGCTTAAATCCCATTCAAGTCAAAAGGACTTAAGTGTGAGCTTAAGTGCTTTTCTGAATTGGGGCCCCAGGGTTATACGTGATCTTTGCCAGATTCATGACACTTGTCACGCAATATTTCAAGTGAATTAGATAAAACCTTGCAAATAATGCTTATACCAATTGTCCAGAGCATTCTGGCATCATATCATGGAAAAATTGAGACACTAACTGTAGTTTTGGGGACTTGCATTTTCAGCCTTTCCATAGGCCAGGTCAGAAATTCACGAGCCAGATCTTCAGCTGGTGTAAATTGGCAATGTTCTGCTGAAGTCAGTGGATCTACTCCAGTTGGTAGCAGTTCAGGATCTGGCCTCATATCTGTAAAAGTATGGCATGGAATACTTCTAGCCAAAAAGGTTTTCAGTTTTTCTTTCATAGTTCTACTCTTATTCTTATGCTCTGCTGACAAGCTACAGCATGGTATGATGGACATGTAGCATCTTAATTGACTTGGCAGTACAGAAGCTAGGATTACATTGTCATCTAAATCATGCTGTTTAGTCAGAACGTCTATTGCTACTTTGAAACATCTGGCCCAATTAAAGCAGGACTGTGTGGTGTCTCATTTGAATGGCAGAGGAAGGTTAATTCTAACATGTCCCTAAGGCAAAAGTCTGTTCTGTGTAGTATATGGGATATCCTTGCCAATTACAGACATTTTGATGACTGATGTGGACTTTACAAATTGGGCAAAGTCATAAAAAAGTGGCCTAAGTTAGCACAAGCAAAACTGTGTGTACATGTAAGCTTTGGCTTGCGTCAACTGGATGATGAGGTGCCTGGGGCAAACCTGGTAATAATGCACATAAAAGATACATACATCACATTGACATATCAAAATTAGATGCCAGGTATCAGGACATCTGAAAATTTAGTCCACTAAGTGCATTGCAGAGTGCCAGAGACACTGAACTCCTTGAATTTCATTGAAAATGGTTGGTTGTTATGTTGCAGGATCTCAACCACATATTGTAGACAGTATAAAGACTATTACTGCACTTCCAGTCACCTGTCATGAAGTAGGCCCTAGATGGTCTCTGCCTAAGTACACAAACCTTCTGATACAGGTTTCAGAGGAACAGCCGTGTTAGTCTGTATTCGCAAAAAGAAAAGGAGTACTTGTGGCACCTTAGAGACTAACCAATTTATTTGAGCATGAGCTTTCGTGAGCTACAGCTCACTTCATCAGATGCATACCGTGGAAACCAGAAGAGCCAGAAGAGTTCCCAGAAGTTACCTACTACAGGACAGGCCTAACAAAGAAAATAACAGAACGCCACTAGCGGTCACCTTCAGCCCCCAACTAAAACCCCTCCAAGGCATTATTAAGGATCTACAACCTATCCTAAAGGATGACCCAACACTCTCACAAGTCTTGGGAGACAGGCCAGTCCTTGCCTACAGACAGCCCCGCAACCTGAAGCAAATACTCACCAACAACCACATACCACACAACAGAACCACTAACCCAGGAACTTATCCTTGCAACAAAGCCCATTGCCAATTGTGCCCACATATCTATTCAGGGGACACCATCACAGGGCCTAATAACATCAGCCACACTATCAGAGGCTCGTTCACCTGCACATCCACCAAGGTGATATATGCCATCATGTGCCAGCAATGCCCCTCTGCCATGTACATTGGTCAAACTGGACAGTCTCTACGTAAAAGAATAAATGGACACAAATCAGATGTCAAGAATTATAACATTCATAAACCAGTCGGAGAACACTTCAATCTCTCTGGTCACGCAATCACAGACATGAAGGTCGCTATCTTAAAACAAAAAAACTTCAAATCCAGACTCCAGCGAGAAACTGCTGAATTGGAATTCATTTGCAAATTGGATACTATTAATTTAGGCTTAAATAGAGACTGGGAGTGGCTAAGTCATTATGCAAGGTAGCCTGTTTCCTCTTGTTTTTTCCTACCCCCCCCCCCCCAGATGTTCTGGTTTAACTTGGATTTAAACTTGGAGAGTGGTCAGTTTAGATGAGCTATTACCAGCAGGAGAGTGAGTTTGTGTGTGTATGGGGGTGGGGGGGATGTGAGAAAACCTGGATTTATGCAGGAAATAGCCCAACTTGATTATGTAAAGAGTTGTCACTTTGGATGGGCTAGCACCAGCAGGAGAGTGAATTTGTGTGGGGGGGTGGAGGGTGAGAAAACCTGGATTTGTGCTGGAAATGGCCCACCTGTTGATCACTTTAGATAAGCTATTACCAGCAGGACAGTGGGGTGGGAGGAGGTATTGTTTCATATTCTCTGTGTATATATAAAGTCTGCTGCAGTTTCCACGGTATGCATCTGATGAAGTGAGCTGTGGCTCACGAAAGCTCATGCTCAAATAAATTGGTTAGTCTCTAAGGTGCCACAAGTACTCCTTTTCCTTCTGATACAGTTTTCCAGTAATCCACATCATAGCCACAAGTTTGGAGAAAAGAGCCATTTGGTTAAGAGATGGTAGCTATTCCTATTTTACGATACCATAGTCCAAGTACTCTTGTTTCCTGAGGGTATCACTGATTCTTGTGATCACTTGTATTTCCTTCTAAGAATTGTTATTGCTGTGCAGTGGTAGCACACAAAGAAGCAACTGAACAATTTAGAATATCCTTTGGGTTTATCTCTCTCTGTGGCTGGTTGGAACTAGTCTTTTATGATAAGACATATATATATATATATATACACATACAGATAAGTTGGAAGTTACCATACAAACTGTGAGAGGCTAATTAGTGTTGAACTATTATCAACAGGAGAAAAAAACTTTTGTAGTGATAATCAAGATGGCCCATTTAGACAATTGACAAGAAGGTGTGAGGATACTTAACTTTTTTCTCCTGCTGATAATAGCTCAGCTTAACTAATTAGCCTCTCACAGTTTGTATGGTAACTTCCAACTTATATATATAAGTTCCATTCTATGCATCCGATGAAGTGAGCTGTAGCCCATGAAAGCGTATAAATTTGTTAATCTCTAAGGTGCCACAAGTACACAGAAGTTACCTACTACAGGACAGGCCCAACAAAGAAAATAACAGAACGCCACTAGCCATCACCTTCAGCCCCCAACTAAAACTTCTCCAAAGCATCATCAAGGATCTACAACCTATCCTGAAGGACGACCCATCACTCTCACAGATCTTGGGAGACAGGCCAGTCCTTGCTTACAGACAGCCCCTCAACCTGAAGCAAATACTCACCAGCAACCACACACCACACAACAGAACCACTAACCCAGGAACCTATCCTTGCAATAAAGCCCGTTGCCAACTGTGTCCACATATCTATTCAGGGGACACCATCATAGAGCCTAATCGCATCAGCCACACTATCAGAGGCTCGTTCACCTGCACATCCACCAATGTGATATATGCCATCACGTGCCAGCAATGCCCCTCTGCCATGTACATTGGCCAAACTGGACAGTCTCTACGTAAAAGAATTAATGTACACAAATCAGACGTCAAGAATTATAACATTCAAAAACCAGTCGGAGAACACTTCAATCTCTTTGGTCACTCGATTACAGACCTAAAAGTGGCAATTCTTCAACAAAAAAACTTCATAAACAGACTCCAATGAGAGACTGCTGAATTGGAATTAATTTGCAAACTGGATACAATTAATTTAGGCTTGAATAAAGACTGGGAGTGGATGTGTTATTACACAAAATAAAACTATTTCCCCATGTTTATCCCCCCTACCAATCCCCCACTGTTCCTCACACATTCTTGTCAACTGTTGGAAACGGCCCACCTTGATTATCACTAGAAAAGGTCCCCGCCCCCACCACTCGCCTGCTGGTAATAGCACACCTTACCTGATCACTCTTGTTACAGTGTGTATGGAAACACCCATTGTTTCATGTTCTCTGTGTATATAAATCTCCCCGCTGTATTTTCCACTGAATTCATCCGATGAAGTGAGCTGTAGCTCACGAAAGCTTATGCTCAAATGAATTGGTTCATCTCTAAGGTGCCACAAGTCCTCCTTTTCTTTTTGCGCATACAGACTAACACGGCTGCTACTGTGAAACCTGTCTTTTGTGATGTAACTGCATCACAGTCAGTAGCTAATTTTTACATTTTCAAATCGGCTACTAAGATTCCTTATATTTTGAAGGAACTGATACTGGGCTTGATCCCCAGTATTAAAAACTCTTGGCCCTTCTCCAGCAAAACATATAAGCAAGTGTCATCCACAGCAGGTTTTGAGTCCTTTGGCTAATCTCTTCCCTCTTTGTGGGAGAAATGTGTCACAGATTTTTTGAGGGGAAAGTCCTCTGTCACTTGGGATTCGGCAGTGGTGTCTCAAACACCTAAACCTCCTAGTCCCTGTCACTGTGGAAAGAAAAACAAATCTGAATGCCTCCCTTGCTAATCCCCCTGAATCTCTCCTTCCACCAGCCACACTGGAAACATAGGGAATTCGGAAGGGCATTCTTTCATTGCTATCACATCCCCAATGACAGAAGTTGCATTGTGTCCTTGAATTAATTACAAGACCTAGCTCCTCATGCTGCTTCATAACTCATTTGGGAGCAAATGTGCACTACCTAGGGTCTGTTTATTAATGTTGGTAATTAAATTACAGTATAATTAAATACCTTAACTGGGAGAGTTTATATTTACTTTTTAAAGGGGGATTATAAGGAATCCAGTTTAGGTTCTGATCCAGCACTAATGGACATACATAACTAAATACCTGAGAAATCCCACTGGACGGCTCCCATGCTTAAAGTTATGCAGGTGCTTAAGTGTTTCACTAAGGTGCCAATCCATCAAAAGCTCTGGCAATGATTTATGCCTTCCTTATGACCACGGTAAAGTTTATATAAAATCCAGCTGCTACTATATACTTTGCAATCATGATGGGCCCAATCTTGAGATACCAAGGCCTGGATCCACAAAGGGACTTCTTGTAACAGCAGCAACAAACAAAATCCATGGCACAGTGGGACTCACAAAGCCAATTCACAAAACCTAGTTGGTGCCTAAGCTCCCAGTACAACAAATGGGGTGAGATAGACACCAAAGGATGGGATCCACAAAAGCCAGCACACTCGCTGGGCAGCCCCCTAAACTAGCCAATGGGAATTGCCAAGGCAAGGGGTATATCCCAAATCCTGCCCTTCTCACAAAGATAGGCTCTATCTACAAGAGGCACCCATCTCTGCTTGCAATACACAGCCAGGACCCCACACCCTTGGACTCAGGTGGCTTACGCTCCTAAGCCATACTTGCAAGATGTCAGAAGAGGGGGAATATGATGGTGGATGCCTCCCTTATATCTTTTAGCCTCCTGGTTAGAGCAATTTGAGAGGTGGGAGACCCCTGTCCAATCAGGAAAAGGGGAACATTGAACCTGGAACATGCGTCTCCTACCTCTCAAAAAAATACTTAACAACTGAGCTAAGAGAGGACCCACCACTTCCTCCTTTTCTGGCTGAATTTTGAGTGGTGCCTGATCTGACAGGTGTATTTCAGTAGGCATCTGGTAGGCATGCTCTGGGTATACCTACTGGATCAGGCCCCACAGGTCCTCCTTCCCCTATCTCCCCTGGTTTGAGGATCGCATTGGACAGTGCATGTGTCTGGACACAGCAACTTAGTTGCCTAGGGAACTGTCACAGTGACAATTAAAGCACTGAGTGAATTTAGGCAGCAACTGAGCAGGGGTTTTGTGGATTGTAGTGGAGCCAAAAACAGGGATTTAGGTAGTTAGCTACCTTTCTGGATCTGGGCTAAATTATATTCCATTGGCTTGAATAGTTTGGCTGTTGCTCAAAACATACTCAGCATTTCCATGATCTGCGGACACGAGAACTGATATCCACAAACATACAACAGGGCATGTCCTTTAATAAGCCTCTTGAAAAATCTAACTGTACTTTCAGTTTGTTCAAGGATGTGCATTGTCCTTCTGGGAAATTTAGCCACCGCAAGAAAGGCTGTAGCAATTTTTATGTTGTTGCATATAACTATTGTTTATTGCGTTGTTACGGTGATATACATCACTCCCAGTTTCCGTTAAGAGGCACATTTGAAGAGATACTGGGCACAAGACATTGATCTCATCTGTACTGCCTGGAGCTGAAGAACTTGGGGCCTTGAAAACACTTGTTCAATTGTGTTTAATTTTAGTTCACATATTTTCTTCTAAGCAAAGCAATAGGAGGAATGTGTTTATATCATAGAATCATAGAATCATAGAATATCAGGGTTGGAAGGGACCCCAGAAGGTCATCTAGTCCAACCCCTTGCTCGAAGCAGGACCAATTCCCAGTTAAATCATCCCAGCCAGGGCTTTGTCAAGCCTGACCTTAAAAACCTCTAAGGAAGGAGATTCTACCACCTCCCTAGGTAACGCATTCCAGTGTTTCACCACCCTCTTAGTGAAAAAGTTTTTCCTAATATCCAATCTAAACCTCCCCCACTGCAACTTGAGACCATTACTCCTCGTTCTGTCATCTGCTACCATTGAGAACAGTCTAGAGCCATCCTCTTTGGAACCCCCTTTCAGGTAGTTGAAAGCAGCTATCAAATCCCCCCTCATTCTTCTCTTCTGCAGGCTAAACAATCCCAGCTCCCTCAGCCTCTCCTCATAACTCATGTGTTCCAGACCCCTAATCATTTTTGTTGCCCTTTGCTGGACTCTCTCCAATTTATCCACATCCTTCTTGTAGTGTGGGGCCCAAAACTGGACACAGTACTCCAGATGAGGCCTCACCAATGTCGAATAGAGGGGAACGATCACAGTCCCTCGATCTGCTCGCTATGCCCCTACTTATACATCCCAAAATGCCATTGGCCTTCTTGGCAACAAGGGCACACTGCTGACTCATATCCAGCTTCTCGTCCACTGTCACCCCTAGGTCCTTTTCCGCAGAACTGCTGCCTAGCCATTCGGTCCCTAGTCTGTAGCTGTGCATTGGGTTCTTCCGTCCTAAGTGCAGGACCCTGCACTTATCCTTATTGAACCTCATCAGATTTCTTTTGGCCCAATCCTCCAATTTGTCTAGGTCCTTCTGTATCCTATCCCTCCCCTCCAGCGTATCTACCACTCCTCCCAGTTTAGTATCATCCGCAAATTTGCTGAGAGTGCATTCCATAAATAAAGAACAGTAACAGCACTAGAATTTTACATTCACTAGGCTGGAATACAGCGTATAACATGAGAATCAGTAAAACTAAGCTGGTGGTTAGGGACTAAGGCACTTCATAGCTTGAATAAGCCATAGAGCAAGAAACAGAAAGTCCAGGTTCCTGGGATCAAATCCTCCCATGGACCCAGGTGATCTTGGGCAAGTCAATTACACTTCCAGGGTGAAATTATGCTCAGGAGACAGTGAAGTTACTCCACATATAAACTGACATGACAGAGAACAAGCTGTGGCCCTCTGTCTCTCAATATGCCCACGAGGAAAAGAGGTCTAATAAACAGTACCTGGGTGTTGGAGGAGGTTTTCCTAAGGTCTGTAAAGTGCATGGAAAGTTCTATGGTGGGATCAGGGTCTTGCTGACAAACTCTCAGATGGCCAAGACCCAAATGTGGGACTCAAGGTGTGACAGACCCAAGATGATAGAGGGACACAAATAAATAGTTACTCACGGAAGGACAACCTTCTGTGGGATTCATTTCTTCAGTATAAATAAGTCACTTTAAGGCACAGTGAGACTGTTTCCCATCTGTAAAATAGAGACATTCTTTCTCCCATTTGTCTGCCTTTGTGTATTTAGGCTAATCTCTAGAGCAGTTGTATAGTGATCAAGGCAGCTGCAAAACTTGCATCAAAGCTGGATTTAGAACACTACTCTCCCCCCAACCACCATCCAAAAGTTTGGGAGTTCAAATCCAAGTTTTCATTATTATCATTATTGTATTACAACAGTGCCTAGAGGTTTCCTATGACATGTATGTATAATGTAGTGGACTTCTGATCTCAGTTGGGGTCTCTGGGCACAATTGGAATACAATAAATAAATTATATTGGGGCAAGCCCAAAAGCCTGAATTTGAACACCTAGACTTTGGGTGGGAGAAGTTCCAAATCCAGATCTCAGTACAAAATTTCACAGCTGCCCCCTCATTGTAGACCTTCTGCCCAAAGACCTGCAATGTAGCCCTGTCTCTATGGCACCCCAGAGCTTGCTGGGTTCTATATCTGGATCCAGACACTTTTACAGCTCATGTCCATTTCTAGCAGAGATTAAACTAACAGGGTGAAGACATCTGGACTCCTCAAATTCATACAACCGAAGAGCAAAGCTCCCCTTCCCACCCCACAAAAAAAAAGTTGTTCAATTTTCTGCCAAAAGGCCCCTAAAAGCTTAACAAATCTGGTGCAAGTTCTGAAAACTGAAAGTCAGGTGAATATCACCTGATTATACTGTTCTTATGTTTTTATGAACAGCCATACAGGGTCAGACCAAAGATCCATCTAGCCCAGTATCCTGTCTTCTGACAGTGGCCAATGCCAGATGCCCCCTAAGGAACTAACATAACAGGTAATCAAGTGATCCATTCCCTTTCACTCATTCCCAATGTCTGGCAAACAAGGCTTGCGGCACCATCCCTGCCCATCGTGGCTAATAGCCATTGACAGACCTATCCTCCATGAATGTATTGAGTTCTTTTTTGAACCTTGTTATAGTCTTGACTTTCACAACATTCTCTGGCAAAGAGTTCTGCAGGTTGACTGCGTTGTGTGAAGAAATACTTTCTTTTGTTTGTTTTAAACATGTTGCCTATTAATTTCATTTGGTGACCCCTAGTTCTTGTGTTATGAGAAGAAGTAAATAACACTTCCTTGTTTTCTTTCTCCACACCAGTCATGATTTTATAGACCTCCGACATATGCCCCCTTAGTCGTCTCTTTTCCAAGCTGAAAAGTCCCAGTCTTATTTATCTCTCTTCATATGGAAGCCGTTCCATACCCCTAATCATTTTTGTTGCTCTATTCTGAACCTTTTCAAATTCAAATATGTCTTTTTTGAGATGAGGTGACCACATCTGCATGCAATATTCAAGATATGGGTGTACCATAGATTTATATAGAGGCAATATGATATTTTATGTTTTATTCTCTATCCCTTTCTTCACAATTCCCAACATTCTGTTTGCTTTTTTGACGGCTGCTGCACACTGAGTGGATGTTTTCAGAAAACTATCCACAATGACTCCAAGGTCTCTTTGTTGAGTGGTAACAGCTAATTTAGAGCCCCACATTTTATATGTGTAGTTGGGATTATGTTTTCCAATGTGCATTAATTTGGATTTATTAAAATTGAATTTCATCTGCCATATTGTTGCCCAGTCATCTAGTTTTAAGAGATCTTTTTGCAGCTCTTTGCAGTCGGTCTGGGACTTAACTATCTTAAGTAGTTCTGTATCATCTGCAAATTTTGCCACCTCACTGTTTACCTCTTTTTCCAGATGATTTATGAATACGTTGAATAGGACTGGGCCCAGTACAGACGCCAGGGGACACCACTATTTACCTCTCTCCATTTTGAAAAATGACCATTTATTCCTATCCTTTGTTTCCTATCTTTTAACCAGTTACCAGTCTAAGAGAGGACCTTCCCTCTTATCCCATGACAGCTTATTTTGCTTAGGAGCCTTTGGTGAGGGACCTTGTCAAAGGCTTTCTGAAAATCTAAAGTATACCATCCACTGGATCCCCCTTGTCCACATGCTTATTGACTCCCTGAAAGAGTTCCAGTAGATTGGTGAGGCATGATTTCCCTTTACAAAAAACATGTTGACTCTTCCCCAACAAATTATGTTCATCTATGTGTCTGACAATTTTGTTCTTTACTATCATTTCTACCAGTTTGCCCGGTACCGAAGTCAGGCTTACCAGCCTGTAGTTGCTGGGATCACCTCTGGAGCCCTTTTTAAAAATTGGTGTCACATTAGCTATCCTCCAGTCATTTGGTACAGAAGCTGATTTAATTGATAGGTTACAGACTACAGTTAGTAGTTCTGCAATTTCACACTTGAGTTCCTTCAGAACTCTTGGGTGCATAACATCTGGTCCTGGTGACTTATTACTGGTTAGTTTATCAGTTTGTTCCAAAACATCCTCTAATGACACCTCAATCTGGGACAGTTCCTCAGATTTGTCACCTAAAAACAATGGCTCAGATTTGGGACTCTCCCTCACATGCTCTGCAGCTATGCAAAGAATTAATTTAGTTTCTCTGCAATGGCCTTATCATCCTTGAGTACTCCTTTAGCATCTCGATCATCCAGTGGCTCTACTGCTGGTTTAGCAGGCTTCCTACTTCTGATGTACTTAAAAAAAATTACTATTACTTTTTGAGTCTTTGGCTAGCTGTTCTTCAGATTCTTTTTTGGCCTTCCTAATTATATTTTCACATTTCATTTGCCAGACTTTATGCTCCTTTCTATTTTCCTCACTAGGATTGAACTTCCACTTTTTAAAGGATGCCTTTTTGCCTCTAACCACCTCTTTTACTTTATTGTTTAGCCACGGTTGCACTTTTGTAGTTCTCTTACAATGTTTTTTAATTTGGGGTATACATTTAAGTTGAGCCTCTGTTTGGAACACACCCACACCACCTTGTTCAAGTGCACCATTCTTCAGACTACATCTACACTACAGAGTGTGGGTGTGATTCCCCTGCTCATTTACATATATTTGTGCTAGATCTCAGTGAGCTAACAGGAGTTTAAAAAAGAGCTTGTGATCCGAACTCAAATGTTTTATGTGACAGACTATCTTATACTTCCAGGAAGCCCTTCTAATGGCAAAGAGGATCTCCATTCTTAATTTTTCTACCATAGTAGTCTTTACTTAGTATATTATTTATAATACTTTACAGAGCACTTTTCATTTGTGGAACTCAAAGCATTTTACATAGAAAGGTCCATTTCATAATTCCTATTTTACATATGGAGAAACCGAGGCACAGGAATGTTAAGTGGCTTGCCTAATGTCATACAGCAGGTTAGTTCCAGATGCAAGACTAGAACCCAGTCTTCTGGACCACTACCCCTATCAACTGGGTTACACACCTTGTCTACCTACCAGGTACCTTTGTTGTAGTTAATATTATTGTGTTATAAGTACCAGACCATGGGTCACTGTAATATGGAGCCTTGTGTGAGTTTCGTGAACAGCAATGCATGAAGAATGGAACTGAAATATTTGCTTATTCAGGCATAGTTCTGTTTCATGTGAAGTAGAGACTTAATTCAGGATACACAAATTCAGTCAGCAACTCCAAAACATCATGGAATTCAGCCACAACACATTGTCTTGCTCTAACTTTTCCCTCACACAATGTAAAAACAAGTTTAAATAGAATATTTTATTACTGCCAGAAATTATCACTGTTGCATATAGAATCACCTGGCTGATGCAAACACCACCTGCCACTCTCCAATAATCCAAGTACTAGGAAAGCTAAAACAGTAGGGAAATTACCCATGATTAGGTTGGCATTGCTACTGCATCTGGTGTTGGCTTTCCCGCTCCCTAAGCAAAGGTTGCATACAGATGGCATGGTAAATTCTATGTGGATAATGGGGAGAAATATGGACTTGGAAGGACAGAGAATAGGGGTATAGTGAAATATAGTTAGGGCCCATGCTTGCATCGTGTTGAACACTCTGGGCCCCATCCAGCAAAGCACTTATGCATTTGCTTAACTTTAAGCACATGTGTAATCCTACTGACTTCAGGAGTCGGTAGTGCCATCAGCCCTGTAGGTGCTTGACAATTTCTGGTTTATTGCCAGGCCTTTCTACATGAACCAAGGGTGGAGATTAGACTAGTCACATGCTTAAAGGTACGATACGTGTAAGTGTTCTGTTGGATCAGGTCAGTGCACTTTGCAGGATTGAGCACTTAATGCGGAAGAGTGCAAGACAAATGTGAGAATGTTTAAGGAGGTTTCAGAGTATTATATGTTTTTTGATATTAAGGCCTGGATCCAAAAGGACTTGGGTATTGCAATGCAGAGCATAACAATGCCTAGCTTTTAGGCAGCTAGGTATATCTATCTATCTATATATTACTCAAACAATAGGATTCTTGAGTCAGGTATCTAGGCTCCCTATACAATGACTGGAGAGAGATCGGCACCTAAGAACATGATCTTCAAAAACCAGTAAGCTAGGCAGGAAGATTAGCCAATGGGAGAAGCTTATGAGAGGGGTGTGGTACATCCCACCCCGTTCACGGAGTTAGGCACTTATCCGGGAATCCCCTTTCCTGGGTCAGGCAGTTGAGACACCTAAGTTGTTGAATGTGAGAATGAGTTAGGGGCCTGCCTCGCTCCACACAAATAGCAAGAGGAGGTGGTGCTGGTGTCTGGCTTAAAAAACTTAGCCCAGTGGTTAACGCCCGGCTTTCTCAGTCTCTCTTGTTGAAACTGTTCCACTGCGGATAAAATATTTAAACAGTGATGGGGTGAGAGAATGACTCTATGGCCCGGTGATTAGGGCACCAACTTGTGAGGTGGGGGACCCAGGGTTCAGTACCCCTCCTCCAGTAACTCTAAACACAGAAGAGCAGCTTCAACAGAAGACAGAGAAAGCCCTCCATTGCAATATGCCATAGCCCAGCAGTTAGAGCAACATCCTAAAAAGCGGGAGACCTCTGTTCATATCCTCTCTCCTACTCAGGCAAAGGAAGAAATTGACCCTTGAGCCTTCCACATGCCGGGTGAAATGTTTTATGGTGGATCCCACCCCCATTGCCCAGATTTTGAATGGGGCCCAATCAGATGGGGCCTTGCAGGCAAGTTAGGCAGAGGAACACTGATCTTTGCCTGGTTTGTGAATCACTCTGGGGGTTCAGGTAGGAGATGGTATCTGCACATGCAGAGGCAGAAACTGAGGGCACCTAGGAAACTTGTAATTTGAAAACATAGATGTGAGGAGGTTTAGGCAGCAGCCAAGTGTGGGGAAGAAGCGGCGGGGTTAGGATTACAGTGGTGCCTAAAAACAGACTTGGGCACCTAAATCTGGGCTTTAGGCACTTAGGCCCAAAGGGATGTGAGTGCCATATTGAGCCACCACTCCATAAAGCAAGCTCCCACAGAAGACAATGGGAATGGCTTGGTCTGCCTTAGTCATATAGATCCAAATCCCGATGGCAGACCAAGCCATCCCTATTATCTAAGATATACACACAGTGCTAAACTATGTAACTGGTTTCATCTACTGTAAATGTTATGACGTTCATCCAGAGAAGAAGCCATTAGGCTAAAGCTGTATTCAATCTACAGGAATGGATAGGGCAGATAATCAGTGTATTATCTCAGACAAAAAAACTGAGTATCCTTCTGACAAGATACGAAGCTCTGGAATACAAGTATAAGAACAATAGGACAACATGGCCCAGTCAGCTCTGGTTAGAAAACAGATTGCCACTAAGGACTGTTTCTCGTTAAAAGTCACATTCATTATCAATACATCAGGTAGTTGACAGAACTTTCTTTAAATCCCCAATAGTTCAGAATTAGAAGACTCTTGGCTTTGGATGCTCTGCAATTCATTTAGAAAAGCTGATTTTTCACTTGAAGGCACAATGAGTTAACAGTTGAAGCATTTGTAGCTCTCCTTTTCTCCAACACAAGGGGGTCCTCCAATTTGTCCCAATGCCTTCTTGAGAGATTGGTTTGTGGCCCATATACTCTCCAAGCATCTCCATTCCTTGCCACGCTATCCCTGTGCCAAAGTCACCCCTGTGCCAACAACATGACAAGTTACAGCTAGAGATACTCGGTGCATTAACACCATAGTGTATAAACCTTACAATCTGAGCTTTCTACTGTGCAGATATCTCAAAAGGCAGGGTGGCCTTTTGTTAAAGTACTATTTAGGACTCTGAGGTGCTGCAACTCAGAGAAGTGTTTGAAGAGGAAGGGCCACAAACAGACTGAAGCTGAATAGGACTGGGACAAGGTCTGTGTCTCTGCTGGCCAAGATGCCTTTCCTACAATTCTTGAGTAAATGGCCATAAACAGTGCTCTTTTATTGCTATTTAATATCCATGTCTGTTTATGGCTCAACTCAGCAAGAATTGAGCATATCGTAAATGTGTAGAAGGGTGTAGGTCGTTTATCCTGTGTCAATATTCACTTGGTTCTCTCTAAGAGGAGATAACCTACATTTAATCCATATATTTGATTGTAAAATGACATTATGCCCAACGTGTTTTAAATATTTTATCTGCTGGCCTGTCTATATTACATTTTTAAGGCACCATGGCATCCGAGACTTCCATGGATTAGGACAATGAAGTTAGAGAAGTAATCTATAGGGCTATAAAATTGCAGTGTAGATGTTCAAACTGAGACTGGAGCCCAGGCTCTGAGGCCTTGCAGGGGGCGGAGAAGGGCCTCAGAGACCAACATCTACACTGCAATTATTAGCCCGGCAGCCCAAGCCCTTTCCCCCATCCCGTCCCCCAGCTCCAGTCAGCTAACCCAGGCTCAGAATTGGTGCTGCTTTTTTTTTAAATGCACGGTAGAGGTACGGAATGAGACTATTCATGTGTTTAAGTAACTTGCTCAACTACAGCCTTAATTATTTTCAAGCTACTTGGATGCACATTTATTAATTTTCATATATGAGAATGCTGTATAAGTTTGCATGAGTACTTCCACATTAATTAGGTAAGTGTTGATTAATTGTATATAAAATAATTCCTCTCTGCAGTTGGTTTGTCCTATTTGACCTTTGCTGCTTTTGACAGAAGAATTTAAAACCAACCAACCAAACGGAAGACTTCACTGAACAAACCAAAACTTGCAAAGGGAAAACTAAACTCCTCCACTTAAACTGCAGCTTCCAATTTAAGTAGGAGACGAGGGACAGATGGAGACAGCAGACTGATGGGGGAAATACAACAAACCAATGAGATAATAGTGGTCAGCATGATAAGCAGTGGGTTCAGAACACCAGCAGCCTACATTTTTTGCTGGCATCCTGGTAAGAGTTTTAAGGAGAGCACACACTGGAGTTTATTTCAACTTAACTGAGAGTTAAGCAAGGGCTTAAGCGTTTTTTCTGAACAGAGATACTTTCCTGAATCAGGTCCTAACATGGCAAAACACAAGTAACAGTTCAAATAAGCATGTGAATTCCTGGACTCCAAACTTTCTCAGGTTCCCCCGTCATGAGAAAATATCTGCATTTGTAATGTTAGGGCCTGTTCCTACATGCTCATTCATAGATTTTATTTATTTATTTATTTATTTATTGTCTATAAGACCATATAGAAAGCTAACCCAGAATACCAAAACATTGGTTTGGGGTTTGTGTATGGTTCTTATGTGTATTTTGACAATATGGGGAGCTGGTTTACTGTAGACTTCTACATGTATATTAGCAAACCTATGAGCTGGTTTCATGCCCTGGAATGAGTGTGCCAAATGAGAATACTTCAGGATCGTCCTTCCCTTGCACACTTACCCAGAGGGGTCATGGTCATGTTTTGAAGTGTTTGCATTGTGTACTTGCTAACACGGCTGATAAGAAAAATCTCATCCACGGTCTGTCCCACACAAACATTGACAGTTCTATTAAATGGTGGTTACAATAACTTTATGAGTCTGAGAAAAGACTGGTATGTCTCTCTCCTTCTCTACCCCCAGCCCCACAATATGCAACCCCACCCCCATTTCCAGCTCTTCCTCCACCTTCTGTCCCATTAAGCCATTAGTTAGCAGCACTGGAGAAGCCATTAATATGTAATAAGTTTCTCTTTGCCATCTCCTGTCTTATGCTGCCATGTATATGTATCACATGCTACCTTTGTTATGCAGCCCAAGCTGCACACTGAGCTGGGCCCCTCAGTCCCACTATCTAGCCCCAGATGGGAGTCCTGCCCCTGCTTCAGGCAGGCTTCCCCACCCATTTCCAGGCCCACCCAGTTCACCCGTTCTCCATACCAAGTCCTGCCCTCACACACTGTGGTCAGCCCTTGCACCCCACAGAGGATGATGTGTAGCTTAACTATCAATTTTCTGGATTTCAGATATTTAAATTTGTGTGATCATTAGTGTCCCCATGGCAGAGCCCAGCTTATGTGAAGGGAAAGGGAGAGGGGCTAGACACCCCAAGAGAAAGTCCTCCAGTTCCCAGAACACATAACAGGAATTGAAAAGGGCTCAGATCCCAGCAGTAGGGTAGGTCCCTCACTGCAGACCCAGTGAGCATTCAGATTTATTTTCTTTCTAGAAATGGCTTCAAAACCGTTTGAACATTCTGCTGAACTCAGACTACTTTTCTCCAAAATAAAAATAATAAGAGAAGCTTTGACAGAGGTTGATTTTTCCCAGCCACTTACAGTTTATTCTCAGATTTCTGCCCAGAGTGGGTTTCAAACTTCAGAGAAGTATTAAGTGGCCCATTTATCTCAATGAGGTTCATCTCTGAGAAAGAACATACCTGATGGAGATGAATACAGCACAAAACAATGGCTCTGAGATGGGTGACCTGCTCCATCCATGTCAATGGAGGTTTACTTCTCACAAACTCTACAGCAGTGGGAAGGAGGAGGTGTGTCAAGCACACCCATTATTAGCCCCACACCCCATTCTCAACACTGTGTTCTTGGTGCACCCTCCAAGCAGCCTATTCTAAGTGCCTCACCCAGAAGGGCAGATCCTGGCTCACAGGGAAAGAGGGTCTGATCCCCTCCCCCTGCAGAAAAGCAAGGCCTCTGTAGAATCTGGCTCACATTAAGGGGTGCAGGAAGGGTGGGGTCAAACCACCACAGGTGTCAGAGCCTCCCCCCCCGACCCAATGCACACACACAGGGTGGGCAGGGCTCAGGGACCCCAAATTTCAGCTCACATGGGGGAAGAGAGGGAGAGGGATTTGGATTCACCCCCCCTCCCCCGCCGCCACAAACTAGGCAAGCCCTCACCAGAACCTGGATCACTTGAAGGAGGGCAGGGAATGGTGTGTGTGTGTGTGTGGGGGGGTATCATACCCCTATAGATGGACTGCATGCACTGTGTCCCCAATCACTCACACCCATGTCCCCAACTCCTCTCCCCGATTCCACACCTAATCAACCTCCCCTCCCACGAAGCATTTGCTTACATAGTTCATTATTGTTACAAAAATTAGTTTCAGTACTTTCTGAATTCTGCTGTACTCAGATTACATTTCCCCAAAATAATGCCCCTCCCCCACAATTGGAGCAATAACCCTGATTTATTTTACTTCGGTTTGCCACCCTGGATTGGATTTGAACTCAGTGTCCAAATTCAACAAGAGTGATATGTCTTCAGATCCACCCACATCCTGAGAGGTGGAGCAAGGCTGACTATCTGGAAAACTCTCTCTCTCTGCACATGTTCAGTGTAATCCATTAACAGGAAGAATAAGCACAGGAGGCTTGCAAGGAACCTAACTGGAGAAGCAAAATCTGTTTGAAGTAACGTTTTAATTTGACTCCTCCCTCCCCAAAGGGAGTGGTTGCCATGAACTCTGCTGGGGTAAACCTCAAACATTTGAGACACTGGTGTCAATGATCTGAGCCCTGCTTTGATCTCTATTGTGAGCAAAAAGATTTCCAGAGTCATTCAATTTTTTTTAAAAAAAGCTTCTTTTTTGGGGGGTGGAGGAGGAGTTGTATCTCAGGAATCCCTTGATCAAAGGGCTCCAAGTTTAGTTCACTAACAGAATCCCAGGAGGTATGCCAAATGTCAAGGCAATCTGAGTACCCATGTAGATTTTAGAGCACGTAGAGTCAAGCTTTAAACCAGAAAGTTGGTCTTAACCTTCATTAGAGCAAAACTGTTGCCCTGCTGTAATAAGCATGAAATAATTAGCAAGAAGTGAACAAGAAATAATCAGTCATTGAATTACTCTGTAGTGGACAGAATATTCTAACTGCAGTCAGCAAATTCCATAATTAATAAGGATGAGTGAACTTGGTTGGCTTGATCTTGAATCCACTTAGACCTCTTGCATTCAGTTCAGAGGTGGGTGTCAGTTCTGAAAGGTGAGCCCAAATGAAGTCTAAACTGGTCTTATTCATACCTTCTTATGGTCTATACACCTAGTTAGACATTACACCTAATTAGACTCTCTATATTCCTTCAGACTCCCCTCATTTACCAACATACAATTTACACATACCACCTCTGAATTTGGTCCATTATAGCTAATGGAGTGTAAGGTAATCTAAGATGATGTAACTCACATGCTGAAGGGATCAGAGGAAAGAAGTGCACTAAGAGAAAGCAAGTTACCAAGGCAAGCAAACTGATTCCCACAAGGATTAAACTGGTTTGGTGTCTATATTAGGGATTTGTATCAGTTTAATTAGATTTAACTAAATGGATTAAAAAAAAAAGTCAGCCAGTACAACTTTTCCAGTACTGACTAGGGCTAACAGGACAGTGAAAGAACAGTTATAATGAAGTCCTGGTCTCTCTCTGATCTACACCACACTTTAACTTGCAACCTCTTCAGTACAGAGGTTACACCAACATGACGCTTACAACTCAGGGAGTCTCACGCCACCCTGCACATGATTCTGGCAGAAGCTGCCATAACTCAGATGGGGAGTCAGGCAAATTTGTGGACTGGGTCAGAATACAGTCAACACAAAAGGCTTAAGGCCTCCTTCCCTCTGGTCTGAGCTCAGCAAATCAAGCCGTTTTAACATAATCAGACATGTACAAACTACCCACATGTGCTAGACTCACTTTTGTGGTGGCAGGGTATGGAAGGAATAGTGTTGCATCCTCAATATATGGTGCAGGCTTCCCTTTAGCTAGAAAAATACATTTAAGGCCAGATTTTCAAGGCAGCTCAGTTTCCATTTAGGCACGAAAATAAAGGTCCAGATATTCAGACCCTGGGCATATGTCGGGTGCAGAGCAATTTTGAAAAGCTCTTCCCCTGGCAGGATTAAGCACTTGATGTGGAAGAGTGCAATTCGCATGAGACTATAGACTCTCCTTCTGCATGCTGGAAGAAGGGGCCAGATTATTAGACAAGAAGGGCCAGATGTTCCTGTGCTCAAAATGAATCACCCTCTTCAAAGCCGCACATGAATTCAATTCACTGCCCCTGAAATACGGTTTACAATCCTAAGCCTCCTGTACAACCCAGGAAGCTTGCCACAAAACGGGATTCTGTGAGGTTTGCCCAATGTCTACAAGCTAGTGGCAGTAAAACATGATTCAGCCAACCTTTACAAATTGAGAAGGAGCATTTACATCTCCCACCACAAAATGCAGAGCCTCAGGAAGAGCATATAGAAAAGCCCCTGATGAGTTGCTACCTCTATTCTTTCTTGAATCACCATGACTTTGTAGGGTCAAAGCCACAGGCAGGTGGAAAGAAGAGCAAATGGAAAAACAGTTGCAAAAAGAGGCCATACAAAAAGACAATGTGCTTATTTAATGTGTACAATACAAGCCTTTTCTTCTTTAAAGGAATAGGTAGCTACACTTTTTAACTTACCTTATAGATGTGGCTCTATTCATCTCATTTTAATATTTCTGGCTTCTCTGATTCTATTTCCTACATCTGCACCTCATCACAGACATCTAATTCATCATTTTAGTTTGACTCATTAATCTCTGCCTCACCTTCCAAAGATAATCCACATTTAATGACTATATTATGTAATGTGCAGCAAGGTGCTGTAGGACTGTTTTTACCAACTTTAGAAGGGCACTGTACTTACACATCAGATTTATTTAGGCATCTAAATATCATTTTTTAAAAGGCCAAAAGGTCTCCCAGTGGTGGTGAGGGCTACAGAAACATTATAAATTGCTTCTGCTGAAGCCCGGGGATGAGAAATTGGAGATCACAAGTAGTCACCTCCCCAGAAATATATGCCATTTTCTGAACAAGAAATGTTAGATGCAGGTTTAAACATTTTAACATAGATAGATATTTACTAGCCCCCAATCCATCCCGTTTGTAAAAGCAAAATCCTTGTAGAAGATTAGGCTGTCAAATGAATACATGAATTGTGGGAATACTTTGGGACAGAATCTAATCTCTGATAAGCAGCACGCTTTGCTGCATTTCTGTAAGCCTCTACCACTATACTTACATGCCATGTATCGGTAATCAACAACACAACGTGAACACTACCATACAAATGACACTAAGTCAAGCTGCCTGTTTATAAATCAAAGTACAAAGCCACATTATTTTTCACAAATAGGAACCGTCATCACCTTCTTCTTTAAACCTCAGCTAAACTTTGCTCTGAGAGGAAAATACCTGAAGTCCCCTATAAACAGGACTTACCTTGCCATCTTCACTCATGTCTCTTACTTGATATCTTCCTTGACCAGTACTCCCCAAACAAGACCTCTCTTTCCTGCTAGCCCCTCACAAGTCATAAACTCTCTCTGCATTGAGAAGAAGAGCACCAGTGGAAGACTGCTTTATTCCCTTGACTCAGAGTCCAGCTGTGATGTATCTGGCTAAGGGTGTTTGGCTGGGAAGGCTGGGGAAAGATCAGTAATGTAGACCACATCATAGCTGTTGCAACAACATACTCCATTTACTCAGCCCCAGCTCTGCTATTGCCTGCATGAAAGGTGAGAGTAAAAAGTACAGGAACACCTAAGGCGCAAATGAGAATTACCAGCCACCTCTCACAGATCAGCAATGAACCCAAAGAAATCCAGACTCCAAAATCTGAATACAAAGTTGGTATGGGTGAAAAGGTGTGGATTAAATAAGAACCAGCCAACTGACCTGAGCATAAGGTCTATGATCATATTCAAAAACTTTCAGCAAATTTCAAACAAACAAATAATTATTCTATACCTTAACATCTGGTTTTAGTTGGAACATGGACTGGAAATCTCATGAGTTCTCACTGAATTTACACCACCGTTAAGTGCAGGGAACAATACTAAATACAACAAATGAGTCATAACATTTTGTATGTTCATTGTAGGATCTCAAAGTGCAAGGAATTCTCCAGGAGTCCATTTTCTTGAGCCAAAATGTGGCCTATATTTTCAAAAAGTGGCTAATGACTTTGGTGGCTCAGTTTGGGGGTGACCAACATGAAACATCTTAAAGCAGTGGTTCCCAAACTAGGGGCGCTGCTTGTTCAGGGAAAGCTCCTGGCGGGCCGGCCCGGTGTGTTTACTGGCTGCGTCTGCAGGTTCGGCTGATTGCAGCTCCCACTGGCCGTGGTTCGCTGCTGCAGGCCAATGGGGGCTGCAGGAAGTGGCGTGAGCCGAGGGATGTGCTGGCCGCCCTTCCTGCAGCCCCCATTGGCCTGGAGCGGCGAACCACGGCCAGTGGGAGCCGTGACTGGCCGAACCTGCGAATGTGGCAGGTAAACAAACCGGCCCGGCCCGCCAGGGGCTTTCCCTGAACAAGCGGCGCCCCTAGTTTGGGAACCACTGTCTTAAAGGGACCTGACTTTCAGAAAGAGATGAGCCCTCAACTTTTATTTGTAAATCTCATGATTTTTGAGATCCTAAATTGAATGATTGGCACTGGTAATAATGAAACTGCGTCAAATAGAAAGAAAACCTGGAAATACCAAAAGGGGTGGATGTTTCTAGATCCTAGAACCTTTGTCATGGACAGTAAATTTAATAGTAGTGTTTATGGTCTGTCACAGAAAACATCTTAGCTGATACAATATCATTGCGTTGTTTTACATTTGTTTTAATAAAATATGCAATCCTTTTTAGAACTTCCTCCTCCTTGTTCATTATTTGAAATGATCTCAACATAATTGCTTCTCCACACTTAACTGATTTTGTCTAAAAGTAAAATCACAACTATTTATTCCAATATACGCAGAAAATAATCACAGTAAAGATGCTGGCGCTAATACTAACTATGAAGAATAGAAATAATGCGTTGCTTTTAACTAGCACCTTTAGGCCTAGTGCTTTACAAACATTAATTAGGCCTCAGTGATCAAGTGAGGCAGGTAACTATTACTCTATTCTCCCCATTTGACAGATGGGTAAACTGAGGCAGAGAGGTGAAATGATTTGTTCAAGGTCACACAAAACTTTGGGGTTGTGTGTTCTGCCATCAGTCTTTCCCACTTTATTACTCCTGCTCTTTCAAAATGGTCATCCCCTCTCTCTTCCTATCTCCTACATTACTTTTAATGACATTTTGATTTGATTTTAATTTTTCCTGATTTTTTCTATCCCCCTCACTTTCAGCCGCTTAATTAAAAAACTTCCTTATTTTCATTTTTAAACTCTCATACAAGTTTAAGGAGAGTTGCCTCTTTGACTTCATTTTAGGACTGGACCTAAAATAAATTACTATAGCTGCATTAAAGTCAACGAGGATGAGACCCTGATGACAGGAATTCTTGACAGATACATGAATAGTTTTGTTTCTTAACAGTACTGCTTCTAATCACCCATAGTTCCTCACTAACACACTTGGTTCTGTAGTAAACAGTTTATAACATACTAGGGCCATTGTTCGTTGCAATTCATTAAGAACGCTGGTAAACACTGATGCTGTTATAAATTTTCCATGACAGCAGTCAGTGGTATCCTACTGACAAATGATAAGGTCATTGCAACATGTCCTTTGGGCACTGCAATTACTGCTGTACTCATAAGTGCATGTAATTTGAAGTTTAACCAAATTGATGTGCAGAGCTCATGGTAATTTTCACACACATGTTGCACAGAAGGAGCACGTGTTGTCTTAATATGTAGCATAAAAATGTAATCAATTCAGCCTTAATTTACCACCAACATTTTTACTTTGTTCCCCATAGGTTGTACAATTCTTCCTGGAATGTATAAAATGGCTGTTATTCAAAATGTGGCTGAAAATTCTTTATCTTGCAAAATATCATGATGAAAAGCATCCTTTTCATGGATTGGGTGTTAAAAAACCCAGTGATTTAGCTTCTTATCAACGCCCTGCCCACTAATACTATACATTCTCTACTGACGTTTAATATCGTGCATAATATTTATTGTGGCATGCTGAAGAGCTCAGGGGGTTGGAGGATCCATACTTTGAAATGAAGCAAAACTGCATTAAACTCAGTTTTGCAAGTAATCTCCCTAGATTCTAAAGAAATGATCTGTTTGGGAAGTGGAGAGTGGCGATCCAGAGCAAAATACCCCTAGGTGGTTGTATGGACAGAAGAGAAAAGTTAGAGCTAGTGCTTTGGCAATTGACAAGGTGTCGACCAAGGGCTTTTGCATTAGGAGCAGCAACATGGCTTTGCAAAGGCCCTTAAGAAACAAGCCATTCCGAAAATGCATTGCAAGCAATATACATGGAGGGAGAAACTGGGAGAGGGGGAAAGGCAACAGTGCAGACGGGCTGGGGATATACAGGCTGCTCACACGCTTATAGGGCAACCTGATAAAAAGCACTGAAAGTTGAGGGCAGTGCCAGGCCTGGGATGGCTCAATGTGAAGGTATTACACAATATTGGGGCCGTTTAGATTAGCAGGGAGATTTGAATAGGAAAGCCCTCATCAGCGTTTTCAAGATCATGGCAATCCAATTATTTAGTGCATCAAGATAGGAAAAGGGATCACTGGCAGGAAAGCAGCTGAGATTTCCCAATCATTAAAATGAACGCCGCCGTAAAAATGTAAAGCTGAGCCGTTTAGATACCTGAATAAACACTGTGAAGTAAGTAGATGTTGCTGGCCAGATGATAGGATCATAAGACTTGTAACATCAAAACATCGAATCAGTGAGGGTCTGCCCCTACAAGTAGCTATGTTCAGGCCCTGAGGATCTTACCTTGGAGGTTCTTAAGCTCCCTTTGAAGTCAATGGGAGGGTAGATAGGAAAGTCTTGTCCTTGTTTTACAAATGGATACGTGAAGCCACATACAGCTAAACTCTTTCTTCATTCACACTGGTACAAACCCTTAGTAATTCCATTGACTCCAGTGGACCGATACCACTGTAACAAAGAACAGAGCTTGGCCCGTAGAGGTTAAGCATCTGATCCTGCTCTCATTTAGACAGATGTAATCCAAAGTCTCTTGAGCAGCCATACTTCAGGTTTGGAGTGGTGTGACTGAGAGTTGAGTCATGATTACAACTCAAGAATTTGTAGCCCAAGGCTCTGGGCTCAAAGGTGTGGTCCATAAAGCACTTGCTAGTGGTCCATGGAAAGCTAGCTGGTCGTATTGCGCTGATACCACCTCCTTGCTTCCCCATGCTAAATCACAGTAAAAGTACATTCAAGACTTTCCTAAGCATGTGAACAAATGCTGTTTATTATACAATAATGGCTGAGTAGGGAGATGCAAACAGAAGATAAAGTGTCCACAATTTGCACTCTCAGTCTCTATTCAGATGGGGGCCAAAGAGATGTAAAAAACAGAGAGCTCCTGTACTAATCTGCTCTATCATCCCCTGGGACCTTAGCACATTCTATTCAGGTTCATGAGAGAATAATTATTTTTTCCAAATCATCCCCCAAAACAATTGCTGGAATTAAAGTTAACCTATGAAAACAGCATTCCAGTTCACTGACACTTCTTACCAGTAGGCAACCTGGCATTTGAAAAGCTACTCAGTTAAAAGAGAAACAACACATCCAGGATGGCAATATGCAATTGAGGGTTTCTGTATCTGGTCTCTATTAGAATTCATTCTGTATTATGCAGTGCAGCCCTCCAGCTCTTATCCGTGATGAGTAATTTCCCCAGTAATTTTAATTTCCCCACGCTGCATTGGTATGAGTGTCCAGCTTGCAAATGCTGGAAAAGACTTTATTACATGTCTTGCTGATAAAGCTTTCACTGGACTGACTATATTATAGCAACTCCTGAAGCAAACTCCACGCTGCTCTTGAAAATATCAGGTCTTTTTCTCTACTAATGAAGAACATCATTTGGAAATATAGGTCCAGAGTAATTATTCCTTCTTTTAGTGTGGATTTGTTTTGTAGTTTTATTAAAGAGCCAAGAGCATCATTATTCTGAAATACATCATGCAGAAGAGATATACAAGTGTCATAAATACAAAGGGAAGGGTAAACACCTTTAAAATACCTCCTGGCCAGAGGAAAAACCCTTTCACCTGTAAAGGGTTAAGAAGCTAGGATAACCTCGCTGGCACCTGACCAAAATGACCAATCAGGAGACAAGATACTTTCAAAGCTGGAGGGGGGGAGAAACAAAGGCTCTGTGTGTGTGATGCATTTGCTGGGAACAGAACAGGAATGGAGTCTTAGAACTTAGTAAGTAATTTAGTTAGATATGCGTTAGATTCTATTTTGCTTAAATGGATGATAAATAACTGTGCTGAATGGAATGGATATTCCTATTTTTGTGTCTTTTTGTAACTTAAGGTTTTGCCTAGAGGGATTCTCTATGTTTTGAATCTGATTACCCTGTAATATATTTACCATCCTGATTTTACAGAGGTGATTCTTTTACTTTTTCTTCTATTAAAATTCTTCTTTTAAGAACCTGATTGCTTTTTCATTGTTCTTAAGATCCAAGTGTTTGGGTCTGTGTTCACCTATGCAAATTGGTAAGGATTTTTATCAAGCCTTCCCCAGGAGAGGGAGTGTAGGGTTTGGGGAGGATTTTGGGGGGGAAACACGTTTCCAAGCGGGCTCTTTCCCGGTTATATATCTGTTAGATGCTTGGTGGTGGCAGCAATAAAGTCCAAGGGAAAAAGGAAAATAGTTTGTACCTTGGGAAAGTTTTAACCTAAGCTGGTAAAAATAAGCTTAGGAGGTTTTCATGCAGGTCCCCACATCTGTACCCTAGAGTTCAGAGTGGGGAAGGAGCCTTGACAACAAGTGTCTTCCTTTTCTCAAAATATAGCATGCTAAATGCTGAAAGAAGGTTAGAAAAATGCCTGTTTTCTACACAATAATCCTGAAAAAAGCATGTGTGAAATTTTCAAAAAAATTCAGGCAACTTTCCTGATTTTTGTGGTGGTTGAAAGGGAAGAAAGAAGTTTTAAAAGACTTTACAAAACCTTATTAGGGTCAGTGTCTCATTAAAAAGAAAATCCAAGCAGATTCAAATGTTCCATCTAACAAGGTGTATTCTGTTGTATATTTCATTGTATCTATTTATCTTGCTATAATTAATTGGCAGTCAGATAACTAGGAAAAAGTGATCTATTAGGGTTATTGAGTATGTCAAGTCTGGATTTACCAAAATTTCACGAGCAGATACAGTTAAAGCATGATGAACTATGAAGACAAAACCAAAAACCAACAGGAATTTCCATTATTTCATTTTGCAGCTAGTACAAGTGTTCTTTCTAACAAGGCAAATCCTGATTTCTCCCATGTGAAAAACGACAAGTCCTCAAAATGGTGCCAAACCAAACACACTAAAAGGATCATAATGGACCCTTCTAACCATAAAACTGATCTGAGACTGAATCTCAATGGCATCAGACTGAATCTATGTTCCTATACAATTAAACCTGCTTACCAACTCCACAGCTCAGGTAAATCTACCTAGACTTGTTAGCCATTGCCAATCAGATGAGGAATAGTTTACACTGGTGCAGAGGCTATGGGTTAACCAGGACTAGTTTACAGAAGGCCCCAGTCCTGCAGCATTCACCCATGTGGAGCCCATTGACTTCAGTGAGTATAAGTTTCTGTGCATGCATATCCTGTGCAATACCCTGCAATTTAAGTCAGTGGAATGTCTCACAAGTACAGTGGTCTGCCACCCCGACCTCCGGTTTAACTGCACCCATAACAGCCTGTCAGGCCCTGCCCAACTGCAGGCTGATTTCAGATAGATTTCCTTCCTATTTTCAGTATTGCCAATCCCAAGCATTCAAAAATTGTGAGTCAGCCCTCCAAAAGATCATGAGACTGGCTTAACAATCATGAGCTTACAAATATTTTGGGGGTTCTTTTTATTTTCCTTCTGGCTGTCTGAGCCCTTAGTCACACTTGCTTCACATTTCGAAGCAACAACAAGGGCTAGAAACTTTATTTAAACGGGAAAGCTGAGATTCTTCTGCAATCTCTTGATTCCAGCAACAGGGCCTTTACGAAAAAAATCACCAAATATCCCGAGGCCCATAGAGTTGTCAACACACTGTTTTCCCTCAGAACTGTGACACATTTTATTCCGTGAGTAGCTGACTTCATCGCTTATTCTGGCACTCCTTTGGTTTTGTGTGTACTTCTCTGTAGATTTCTTGCCAGAATTCAGCCCTATATTTTGAGGGTATATTGGCATACTGTATCTAAGGAGAGCATTTATTCTTTGAGATAAATCCTGGAGAATGTATCGGTGCCTTTAAAACAAGCATGAAAAATGCTGCTCTTTTGGGAGAAAATAATAATAATATTTAGCATTTATGTAGTGCTTCATCTGTTCAAAATTATATATATTAACTAATAATCTTTATGTCCCTGTGACATGGACACTTAGTGTTGTTACCCTGTTTTATTAATGGAGAAACTAAGGCCCTGATCCAACAAAGACCTTAAGCACACACTTAACTTTGAAAACACAAGCAATCCTATTGAAGTTAATGGGACTAGTCATGTCTTGAAAAGTTAAGCACATGCCTAACTATTTTACTGGGTTATGATCAAGAGTGAGGGGAAAACTCCCATTGACTTTGGATCAATGGAAGTCTTTCCATTTACTTCAGTGGGATATGGATCAGGCCAAGGCTACACAGTCAAGCAGGGGCAGAAAGCCATGTCTGGTGAAAAAGAGATGCAGTTCCAAGAGCTAAGGAAAATGCAAAAGTGGCCAAAGTATGTTCTGTTCTCCTCAGTCTCGCTCATATTTACTTGGAAAGAATACAGATAAATACTATGTTATGAACTTGACATTTAGAGCTGAAAAAACACTTGTTCATCACTAGAGAAGTCCTTGACCTAGAGCTTGAGAACAAGAGATCCCATCAACTCAGGTGTCACAATTCTAAAACTAGTATTTTAGATGAAATATGGCATAAAAGAAAGTGAGGAACATGCTTTCTCCATTTAATTTCATCCTGATGCCAAGAAAATATTAATGGGCATCACAGAAATGTAGGGCTGAAGGCACAAAGCCCATTTTCCGCCTCCCGCCCCCGCCATGCTGAGGCAGAACCAAGTACATATAGACCATTCCTGCATCCATACTTTAGCTTAGACAAGTAATATTCTTTCATTTGAAAGAAAAACTTAACAAATGAATTAATGCTAATTTTAAAGGGAACATTTTTTGGATGTTGCTGCCTTTTAGACACTTCTTCTCCTTCTTAGCATATGTGCAATGTGCGTCAGGTGGCCGGTGACCAAGATTCATCACTGAATTTGGTCCACTGGTTGGATCATTAGCTTCCCTGCCTTGGGCTGGGTACTGACCTGCAGAGCAATGCAAATGGTTATCCATGCCTCACTTTTAGACACTTGTGGCATAATACTGTGAATGTATTCAAAGTCTTATAAGTGTTTTAGACACTTACAAGACTTCTTCGAATGTGTTCACAATATTAGGCTACAATGGAATTCCCCTCCCGCCGGCATTGTTATAAGGCCAGCTTTTTTTCATAAAAAGAAAAGGAGTACTTGTGGCACCGTAGAGACTAACCAATTTATTTGAGCATAAGCTTTAGTGAGCTACAGCTAACTTCATCGTAGCTCACGAAAGCTTATGCTCAAATAAATTGGCTAGTCTCTAAGGTGCCACAAGTACTCCTTTTCTTTTTGCGAATACAGACTAACACGGCTGTTACTCTGAAACCTTTTTTTCATAGAGTTTAATTCCAGAAGGGACCATTCAACCATTTAGCCTGACCTTCTGTATATAACAGGTCATTACATTTCACTCAGATAACCTAATCTATTCGACATTGGTGAGGCCTCATCTGGAGTACTGTGTCCAGTTTTGGGCCCCACACTACAAGAAGGATGTGGAAAAATTGGAGAGAGTCCAGCGAAGGGCAACAAAAATGATTAGGGGTCTGGAACACATGACTTATGAGGGAACTGGGATTGTTTAGTCTGCAGGGGGGATTTGATAGCTGCTTTCAACTACCTGAGAGGTGGTTCCAGAGAGGATGGTTCTAGACTATTCTCAGTGGTAGAAGAGGACAGGACAAGGAGTAATGGTCTCAAGTTGCAGTGGGGGAGGTTTAGGTTGGATATTAGGAAAAACTTTTTCACTAGGAGGGTGGTGAAACACTGGAATGCGTTACCTAGGGAGGTGGTAGAATCTCCTTCCTTAGAAGTTTTTAAGATCAGGCTTGACAAAGCCCTGGCTGGGATGATTTAGTTGGGGATCGGTCCTGCTTTGAGCAGGGGGTTGGACTAGATGACCTCCTGAGGTCCCTTCCAACCCTGATATTCTATGAATACTGAGCCCATCTTCTTGCTGGAACCTGCTATATATGTACTGGGAAGGCCTTTTTTCTGGATCTGCCCATCCTTCTTAAAATGAGGAAAGGGGTGAAGTCTTTAAGCTTGGGAGAAGGATAATAAAACACTTAGATACTATGGTGTTGGCTGTTTTAGATAACAAGATAGATAACAAGGGGAAATTTAAAATGGTGAACTGCCATTCAAAGTGGGTCTTCTGGTGTAATTCTACAGTTGGACACTGTGAAGGAAAAGGAGCTTAATTACTGTGCTGGTTATTTACTTTCAAAATAGTGGTTACGATGACTATACATCTGTAGCTGTAAAGGAGATGAAGGGAGCACACTCAAATGAAAGGCAGTGTGATTTAGGGTGCATTTACATGGCAAAAAAACAAAAACAAAAAACCCTGAGACAGTGAGTCTCAGATGCTGAGTCTACAGACTGGGGCTGCAGGCCTTGCGCTTCAGAGCCAAAAATAGCTGGGTATCTGTCCTACCTTCCTTCCCAGGTTTCAGAGCCTGAGCTCCAGCCCGAGCTGAAATGTCTATACTGCTATTTTTAGCATCATAGCATGAGCCCAAGACTGTAGACCTAGGCTGTAGGAGGATAGTTTTTTACAGTATAGACACAACCTCAATGAGCAGAGTGCTTACCTGCAATGCAGGAGCTTTCATTCACCTGCTGTACATCCCTGGGAAATTCTCTGTGCTTATTTCCCCTTCCACTTTTTGCTTCTCTTGTCTTTGGAGACCACAAGCTCTTTGAGCCAGGAATTGTCTCGTACTGTGTGTTTGTCCGGTACCCAATGGGATCATAATACTGATTGGGGCTGTAGGTGCTTATAAAGGAATCAAAAGGATAAAACTTGGATAAAATCAAATGTTTGGAGGCTTTTCAGGGACAACCCTGAACTCCCAGCTTTTGGAGGCTAAATTAGGGATAGGCAATTGGTTAGGGTAAAAGAACTACTCCAAAATTTCCCAAAATTCAAACCAAACCTACATCAACCCTTTTTTATTGTATTTTATTTTAGGTCTGAAGGAATTTGGATTTTTTTTTTCATATACTTCTTCCATTCTTAGTTGCATGCTCTCAACACAAGAATAATCAATATTCTCCAAAGAAATTCTGGTTTCCTGAAATTTCCAGCACAGTTCTGAAGATCCAAAAGGTTCAGATAAACAAACTTATGGCCCTTTTGAGGTTCCCCCATCCCTAATCTTGATCCTTTAGACTAATATCTTAACCCCTGTCCAGTTCAGTTTATTGGTTTCTCTAATATTCTTTGAACCGCCCATTCAAATAATTAATTAATTTCCACTTTGAAAGATTAAAACCGTTGAGGTCTTCCAGGCTAAACTGTTAATTTGTAAAAAGTTTGCTAAAGAACAAAGTGAAAAGAATTTGGCCATTGTTCAGGGTTCACTTACACTGATGGAAACGCAGATTAATGCCTTTGAAATCAATGGGCTCATACCATTGTAAAATCAGTGTAAAGGAATTCAGAATCAGGCCCTCTCTCTGCTGAGTCTCACAGTAATTCTTATATTATCCATATAATTGAAGTAGGGTGGTTGTTACTGGGAATCACACACATTACTGGGAAATAATATTTCTTTACGGCAGTGTAATTAGTGCATTGATTGCTACATAAAACTGTTACTTGAGATGCATATGACTTTATAATACAATTCTGTGCTTTGCGTGCAATTTGTCCTATATATACCAGTACTTTAAGTACTCTGGTGATAATAGCGCTGCCATTTCAGTGCTCAGATATTGCCGTAATAACTGTGATAGCTAGATAAACAGATGGGTAGACAGGACTATACTACAATTAATATTAACTTTGAAAAACATGTTAAGCAGTAACATTTCTAATGGAGGAAGATTAATCACTTTGGGGCAGATTTACTATGGTATTTACCTAAAGATGCAGATAGGCACCCCGTCGGATAGTCTAAAGCCACTAGCCTTTTAAGTTTGGCCCTTGTATTGTGTTGAGGTAAAAGTTACAAGTCACACATTTTGATTCAATCATTATTGTTCTACAACAAGACGCCAAAGGGAAACAAATTATTATTTGTCATTTGCATGGCAGGACCACCTGGTGGCCCCAGTCAGGGATCTGGGCCGCACTCTGATAGGCACTGTACATACACAAAATAAAAAGACAATTCCTGCCCTGAAGATCTTACACTCTAAGTACAAGGTTGAAACATTCAGATTTTCCCTAAAATTTGGATTGATTTAATCTGCATAGTGTTGACAGACTCCCTGTATTACATGGAACATGCTGCAGGACTGTGGCTGAAACCTGGGTTCTTGGTCCAAAATTTGGAAATTGCAAATACAAATAAATATGAACTTGATCAAGGGAATTATCCTGCCTATTGTCAAACCCACGTAATAAGCTTCCCCTACCCTCCATTGTATGTCTATGCAAACAGCATATGAGGTCTTGTCCTTACTTAATACAGAAGTAATTCCCAGTGATTACTCGGGGAATGTAATAAAATAGCATATGATACAGGATCATATTAATAGCTGATATTGATATATATTGATCTCTCTCTATATAGATATAGATCTATATAATATATAGATATCTATCTATCTATTAGATTAAATATAACTTAATCCCCAGGTTGATCAGGTGGTATTGAATGTACTGTCAGATTACATCAAGGGGAAAAAAATTAAATCATTTAACATCCTGTAAAATTGCCAGAAGCCCACTTCAGCAGCAGCTGCTTACCCTTTGTGAGCAAAGGAAGTTCTTTTTTTTTAAATCAGGATACAAATTTTTCAACCGAGTAATGATCCCTATGTTTCCTTTTGAGTCATATTACAAAATAAGTTATTTATGATCGGTGCGAGATGCTAAAAGGCATTTAGCATATCACAAAGACATCAGTCATCATCAGCTAGCTCCAGTGAAAATGACATAATGTATATGACCTTCTTTTTCACCAGGACGGCTTGAGAAATTCTACTAGAAAACCAGTGTATCGTCTAGACGATAATCTACAGACTGTAGACTTACCCTTCTAGTAACTAACCAAATGAAAATAAATCAGTGAATAATTGAAGTTGATTGGCTTCTTTTATATGAGTGTGTACTGTTCTAATATTTGTTTTAAAATATAAATTCCCAGTTAAAGAAAACCACTCATATCTTTCACGTCACTGTGTATGAGTGTGTGATCAAGAACAACAAAGACCTAAAAATGCCCTGTTTGTCAGTGTATCTTGTAAATATATATGCATCACCAGTAAAGATTTTGCTGTTTTGTAGCATGACAATATCTACCAATAGGGAAGGTATCTTTCTGCCCATGCCTTTGCCTACCAACAGTGGCGATATCAGCAGCATAGCGACAAGCAAATAGCCACAGAGAGAGGGGGACTATAATGGGTAATTAATCCCTATCGCTGTCTGGTTCCTAAGCCAAACCAATATCTTTTCCTTTATATTTCTCGGTGAATTAGTCATCAGGAATTTGACAGATCTGGAAAAAGAAGTACTCCAATTACGCAGAGTACATGCATAGCCTGGGCACAGCACCCTTCCAGAAATGTGTCTCAACATGGGGAGACCAGCTCTGCAGATGATGGAATCTGCTGCATAAAGTTAGACACGTGAGTAATTTTAGTAGCATCAGGCCCAAAGTGTGCAGATCCTTGATGATGCATCAGATCCATTTTCCTCCCTCAAAACGGTTCCTGTTCATAGCACCCTATGAAATATGTTGCTGCTTTGCCTTTTCCAGCTTTTGTATTGCATGTGGCTTTCTGCACCACTGTCACATTTCCTTTTGAAAAGAGAGAGAGCAAAGAGTAGAAAGAATGTATTTGATTATGTAGACAAAGAATCAATTATCTAAGGATGATATAGTTGGGCAGCAGGGACAGATGCAGTGTTTCCCTCCCTCCATCGGTCTGGATATGTTTTTAGAATTCTACATTTCATCGATTAGTCTAACTGGAACTTTAACATGAATCATCAGGCATAGATCCCATTTGCAATAGCAAGTGTCCTCAACTGCAATAAGTTTTACAAGAGTGCCAGGAAGAGGGAGCAGCTGTGATTGCCACCGGAATCCATAAGAGCTGTGCAGGCAGGAGCCACTGAATCAGCATAGTAATCAGATGTGTCAACCATAGCCCTGTTCTGCCCAGCACTGCATTCGTTTAGTTGGTGGTGGGCCCTTTGTTTCCCAGCCTGACGATCAGCTGAACAGGAGATCCCAGTGTGATGCTGTGATCAAAGGGGTGAATGGGAGGTTATATTACGTAAGTATTTGCCACTGGTGCAACTGCTACTGGAAAACAGTGTCCAGTTCTGGTGTCCAAAACTCAATAAGGATGTTGACAAATTGGAGGGGGTTCAGAGAAGCCCCACAGGAATGATTAGAGGACTGGAAAACATACCTTATAGCAGGGGTAGGCAACCTATGGCACTCATGCCAAAGACGGCACGCGAGCTGATTTTTAGTGGCACTCACTCTGCCCGGGTCCTGGCCACCAGTCCGTGGGGCTCTGCCTTTTAATTGAATTTTAAATGAAGCTTCTTAAACATTTTAAAAACCTTATTTACTTTACATACAACAATAGTTTAGTTATATATTATAGACTTATAGAAAGAGACCTTCTAAAAACATTAAAATGTATCACTGGCACGCGAAACCTTAAATTAGAATGAATAAATGAAGACTCGGCACACCACTTCTGACAGGTTGCCGACCCCTGCCTTAAAGTGATAGATTCCAGGAGTTCAATCTGTTTTGTTTAACAAAGAGAAGGTTAAGTTGACTTGATTACCTACAAAAGGAACAAAAATTGATAATAATGGGCTCTTCGATGTAGCAGAAAAAGGTATAACAAGATCCAATGGCTGAAAGTTGAAGCTAGACAAATTTACATTAGAAATAAGGTGCAACTTTTTCACAGTAAGGGTAATTAACCATTGGAACAATTTACCAAGGGTCGTGATGGATTCTCCATCACGGGCACTTTTAAAATCAAGATTGGATGTTTTCCTAAAAGATATGCTCTAGTTCAAGCAGGGAAGTCCCATGGTCTGCATGATGCAGAATGTCGACTTAGATCATCACAGTGGTCTCTTCTGGCCTTATAATCTATGAATCTATACCCTTACTCATGTGGAGTAGCACTGTCCTCCACAAGGAGTCCCAGATAAGTCAATGGGATCATTTGTGGAGTAGGATAGCAGTCAGGGTGAATGAGGGTATTAGAATGTTTGTACATCTTTCTACACACACTACAATGCACACTTACAGAAAAAACTGAAAATTAAGTCTTGAAGTTTGATGTCTGGAAGAGTTGGCATGTTAGCTCCCAGTGGAAATACCCAAAGACTACGGTCAACATTAAAGAAAAGAAAACAAAAGGAACAATGCATTATCTATTATATTAACAAAATTAAGAATTATTGGACTGTGCTTCTTAAAGGTAGTTTCCATCAGCATTGCTTTAGCTAGTAACAACTTTCAACCCTCCCAATGGTTTGGAAAATGTGCTCATTTGTATTAATAGATATATTAACAGACACGTTCAATCTCTTTGAAACTTTCCCCTAACTTTGTGGATCTTGGTGGCTGGTCATTGTTCTCCCTAGAAGGGGAGAAACACACACATAAAATGATATTGGGGTGGAGAGTGGGCTGAACAACCATGGTGACCACGTTTTCTGTAGAAATCATATTTGTTCCTGTCTAAAGATGGTGTAATCCTGCAGGGTAGCTGAAACACCTCTATTTCCACCATTATTACCCATGTTAGTGAGACCTCGTATCCGATGTTTAAGAAAGACGAATTCAAACTGGAAGAGGTGCAGAGAAGGGCTACTTGTATGATCAGAGGAATGAAAACCTACCTTATGAGAAGAGACTCAAAGAACCTGGCTTGTTTAGCCTAGCCAAACATAGGCTGAGGGGAGATATGATTCTGTCTATAAATACACCAGAGGGATAAATACCAGGGAGGAGTTAAGTTAAGCACCAGTGTTGACATGAGAACAAATAGATATAAAAAAGCCATCAGCAAGTTTAGGTTTGAATTTAGACAAAGGTTTCTAACCCCCAGAGCAGTAGTTCTGGAACAGTCTTCCAATGTGAACAGTGGAGGGCAAAAAATCTAACTGGCTTCAAGACTGAGCTTGCTAAGTTTATGGAGAGGATGGTGTGATGAGACTGCTTACAATGGCATGTAGCCAATCTGCAACTGGTAGAAGCAAATATTCCCAATGGCCAGTGATGGGTCACTAGATGTGCAGGGCTCTGAGTAACTACAGAAAATTATTTCCCAGGTGTCTGGATGGTGGATCTTGCCGCCATGCTCAGGGTCCAAGCGATCACCATATTTGGAGTCAGGAAGGAATATCTCAGATTAGCAAAGACCCTGGGGTTGTTGGGTTTTTTTGTTTGTTTTTTGGCCTACCTCTTCAACATGGGGGCTGGGTCACTTGCAGGTTTAAACTAGTGTAAATGGTGGTTTCTCTGTAACCTGAAGTCTTTAAATCATGATTTGAGGATTTCATTAATTCAGGCAGAGGTTAGGGGTCTATTACAGGAGTAAGTGGGTGAGGTTCTGTGGCTGTAATGTGCAGGAGGTCAAACTAGATGATCATGATGGTCCCTTCTGGCCTTAAAGTCTATGAGTCCATGTTACCAAATGAAATAAAAAAATAAGATAATTTGTTAAAACAAGAATTCCTACGGATGTCCTCATATTTTTCAGAATCATTATTATACTATGAAAGAGAAATAATTTAAACAAATGTAGGATAAGCTAAACAAATAGGGAAACAGATTACAGTTCTCAGTTACACTGGTTTAAAATTTGGAGTATGTACATGGGATTACACTGTTTTAAGTGAGATCAGAATTTGACCAAAAATGCTGAACAATTCCTATGGTACCCGTGAAACTTAATATTAAAGGATTCTGGTTTCCCTAAGAAGGGGACAAATGGAGCCAGAAACTCACTTTCACGGCCAGAATGTTGTCAGGGGTTTGAAGGGTAAACATGATTTTCCCCTGACCTCTTAACCCATGGAAGACCCACTGTGCCCTCTTTGCACTTGGTGCTCCGGGATTTTGAAAGGAATATGGCTGGGTACAGAGGAATGAGGTCAGAGGGGAGTCACTCTTCACATTATCATCCACTATGAAGGCCTAATAGCTTGGCAAAAATCACACACAGATCTTTACACCCCTAGACTTTGCAGTGGTATAGCCAAGCCTGCTTTTTCAACTTGAGACCATCCCTAGGTCATGTAGACTAGGCCATCACCCTGCCAGTGCAATTAGTGTGTGTGTGTGTGTGATTCTCATGCATAGGGGTCCTTTTTTAAAAAAAGAAAGAACTCATTTGACTCAAGTCCACACTGAAACGCTTATTCATATTTCATGTTCTAGGAACATAAAATTAAAGCCCTGTTCACCTTGAATGATGGTTGTCTCCCACTCAGCACATACCTGGAGGAGTCCTTAGCTGGCTGGAATCCTGTCAAAACAGTTTTCCAACACAAAAGGTCATTTTGTCTAAAAAAACGTTTGTGGGCAAAATCAATTCAATTTAGACAAAATGTCTTTTTGAAAAAAGTTAGGGCAGGGCAGCATGGGGCAAAGATTGTGAAAACTTTAAAAATATCCAGTTTTGACTTTTTTTGGTTGAAAAGTTTTGAAAAAACATTGAAATTTATTGGATTATTTAAAAAATTAAAAATTATGAAGAAATACTGCAAGTTTAACTAAACAAAACAATTCAACTGGCCTGAAATGATTTTTTTTGGGGGGGGGGGGGAGAAAGATAGGGGAGGGTATTTCATTTCATGAAAAAAATAGAATTTTTGCCTTTTTGCCCTGATTCAATTTTTTTTATTTTTTTTTTTTTTGCGAGATGGACAGTCCACTTTCAGACCATCTGTAGCCATTAGGAACATAGAAACACAATTAATTTTAAAACAAACTCATGGGCTGGACTGCTGGAGCCTCTGAAAACTCCAACTCCAAGCAAACATTCCCTCTAGCACTCTTACATTTCACATACTCCATTTTGTTGACGAGGCACTCTGTACTTTACCAGCATTCAGAACTAACTCCCCACCATTCTGAGGCACTCTTATCCTGTCTACTGCTGCTCTCAGAAAAGTACCAGAGAAATATCAATGGCTAGTGAGGATATTATTTTTCCTCCCTTTACAACATCCCACTGTAATACTGCTGTTTCTTTCGATAAATAAAAAATATGTACATAGCTAGAAAATGCAAATAAGTCTGCTAAAAAAAACCTTCAAGGCTTCGTACTACAATACTATGAATCAGGGCACAGAGCACCACTTGGAGGAAATAAAAATTTTACTTTTTTACTCTTAGGTCTTTTTCTTCCTACAAAAACTTTGTTTCATGACACCTGGAAAGCCAAAAATCAAGGGCTTCTTTACACCTCTTCCCCCTTTCGCCTTCTGGCATATGAATTGTGCTAAATTAATAGAAAGCAACCCATTCAGGCAGGGACTTTTATCGATCTTTTAACTTGCCTCAAAGGAAACGGTCATTTTTCCATCAAGATGGAGAGATGGAATAAAAGAAGACAAAAAGAACGAGGGACGGTGAGAGATGCTGCCACCCTAAGGTGGTCCCTTGGCTCTTGATCTCTTTGCAGTAAATAACACATGCACATCTTTGATTTTAATTGGACGTTGCACAGCAAGATAAATGCACAGTGATATTGCACAACACTGTAGGTTTTAATAAATCACAGGCTATCAGATTTTTTAAAAAAAGAGTATTTCTTTAAAATAATAATGTCATGAGCACATTTGGTGCTCCTTTTAAACTCCTGATATGACAGATTGTTTTGTCATTTCTGATCAGGTTATTCTGTGCAATGTCATGGCCGATTATCTCTTTTGACACAACAGAAGCTGATACAACAGTTCTTTTCTTAAACTGGGTACAAGCTGCTGGAGGTAGCATAATACCCATGGCAACTGTAGCTCACCAGCAAGCTCCTGTGCATCATTGCTTTCAATTGCTCTGAAGAGCTCAAGAAAGAAAAAGAAAAAAAAAACTTCAGTTAAAAATAAGAACAGTTTCTGATGACAGAACATCCAAAGTGATGGAGCTGTGGTGCCTTAGCAATGTAATAAAAGTCTTCCGCAATCACTGCTTTCAGGGACGCTGGGATGGATATTCTTTCCTGCCTCTTTTTAGGGTAGCAGACATTAATCGGTAACATCTCTTTTCATAAATACATAGTTTGTTTCGCAGTACTGCTTGGGGACATGAAATCTATTTGTACAGTTAGGAAGATACTGAACTCCCTCAATATGGGACTGATCTAAAGGCCACTGGCCCACTGAAGTCAAGTGAAATACTCCCATTAACTCCAGATGGCTTGGGATCAGTCTCAGACTCTGTATCCTACAAACTGATCTTTTCATCGATCAGTAAGGATCAGCTGGATTTTCACTAGACTGCTAAATCCACCCCTGTGGCTCAGATTGCAGGATTGGGGCCTACCTCATAAACTAACAAAAAGTGAAATATACAGTTCAGTTACGTTCAAACTTGTATTGGTTGTTTACAATAGTAAAGCATTATAACATATGCAAAGTGCAAGTCCATCCACAGCAATTACAGTGCCCATACATTAGCAAGAATCTTCCTGAGTCCAAGACTTGCTTGTATTTTAAAATAAAACGGCCAGCACCACCACAGCAAATGTTGTGCCCTATTTCCCACTCCATGCTCTCTGCAAGCACCCTGATGGTCTATCACAGAACATGGTCCGTTAAAATAGTTATGAATGACGACCATGAAAAATCACTAGTGCAGCTAGATTGACTTCCTGATTTATTTTGCTGCTGAGAGCTCAGAATCAGGCCAGTAAGCTTCTTTTTCCTATCTCCATGGGGAGAGTATGTACAGATACTTTGTTTTAAATAAAAACTATGGGCCAGATTGTCACTTGATGGAGCCAAGCCAAGTTACACCAGTTGAGAATCTGGCCCCTTGTTTGTTAATAACCATGCTATTTATTGGTCTGACAAATGAGTATTTGTTTAATCTCCATCAGTTTCCAGTGTGCCAACAGTGAGCTCCCTATTAGGTAAGCTTCGAGGGGCAGGGGCAGTTTCTTCATTTCTGTCTGTACAGTACTCAACCTAAGAGAGCACATTAATTAATTTAGGCTTAAATAGAGACTGGGAGTGGCTAAGTCATTATGCAAGGTAGCCTGTTTCCTCTTGTTTTTTCCTACCCCCCCTCCCCCCAGATGTTCTGGTTTAACTTGGATTTAAACTTGGAGAGTGGTCAGTTTAGATGAGCTATTACCAGCAGGAGAGTGAGTTTGTGTGTGTATGGGGGTGGGGGGGATGTGAGAAAACCTGGATCTATGCAGGAAATAGCCCGACTTGATTATGTAAAGAGTTGTCACTTTGGATGGGCTAGCACCAGCAGGAGAGTGAATTTGTGTGGGGGGGTGGAGGGTGAGAAAACCTGGATTTGTGCTGGAAATGGCCCACCTGTTGATCACTTTAGATAAGCTAAAAGAAAAGGAGTACTTGTGGCACCTTAGAGACTAACCAATTTATTTGAGCATGAGCTTTCGTGAGCTACAGCTCACTTCATCAGATGTATACCGTGGAAACTGCAGCAGACTTTATATACACACAGAGAATATGAAACAATACCTCCTCCCACCCCACTGTCCTGCTGGTAATAGCTTATCTAAAGTGATCAACAGGTGGGCCATTTCCAGCACAAATCCAGGTTTTCTCACCCTCCACAAATTCAGGACAGTGGGGTGGGAGGAGGTATTGTTTCATATTCTCTGTGTGTATATAAAGTCTGCTGCAGTTTCCACGGTATACATCTGATGAAGTGAACTGTAGCTCACGAAAGCTCATGCTCAAGTAAATTGGTTAGTCTCTAAGGTGCCACAAGTACTCCTTTTTTTTTCACAATACAGCTGTGATACTAATCAGGATCTTTAATATAAACAGTGTGCAAATGGTCTGTAATTTGGCACAGCTGATGCAGTACTGCATGAAGTCTTCAGGCATGCTCTTTTCCAAAGATATGTCTGACGTCAGTGTTTCAAACCAAAATGCAGAGCGTATTGCCCAAGACTCAGTACATTAATGTTCCATGTGTGACATCAGTATCCATAAAGCTTTTTCCTTTTTCCTATTCTGCCAATGCAACACAACAGTATTATGAGAGTAACTCTAATACTGACACTTAACACTTCCGCACTCCTTTACATTTTTAAAACCTGGTAGTAATATTAACTAACAGAGTTGGTCTTTTTTGTATTTTCATTTTTAAATTTTGCAAATAATTTAGCTGATGAGTCTGGGCATTTTTCTTAGAAGAAGTTGGTTATTCACAAATATTTTCCCCATTATTCAACCAGCCCTACTAATTAATTTAGTATTCTCTTTTTAAAAAATATACAGATATTATTATATACTGATGATTTACAGCCTGCACCCCAAGAGAACAAGACAGTCACAAAGCAAAGCGCATCACTACATGAACAATTCTTTGGTCTCAAGTAAAAATATACACTAGCACTCAGCAGGGCCAACTGAATTGCCACTGATTATCCTGTACCTGTAAAAAGAAAAAAAAAAAGTTTCTTTCAACCTTCCCCCAGGATTTTACCTTCCCCTCTTCCTAACTTGGGAGAGTATCTGCAGGCAATGTCTTTGAAGTGCTGTACCTCAGGCAAGATTTCTGCTGTGGGCTGGATATATGGTTTAACTGAAGCCGGTTTTTCTTCCATTGATATTCCCACTGGACTATCTGCCTCTGGGAGGTTACAGTGTGCTATAGCCGGCAGGTTTTTTTAACTGTTTTTTTCCAGTGGGGTGAAATCTGTGCAGTGTGATGCTGGGGTGTACCCATAAAGTGGGACATGGCTCAAGAAGATTATAGCTGGTAAAAGGTTGTCTGCTTGACAGACAGGTTGCCGGCATGAAGAAACTGGGAGAGAAGCTGTGTTATTAAAGGAGAGAAAAAGAAGAGAAATCCTTATTCTGAAACTTTGACACTTTTGTGCTGAAGCACTTGAGCTTGTATCATTACAGCAGAGAAGAGAAAATTTGTCACGTGGACTGTGGTAGGAGGTAGCTTTGTTTCTTTGGAACAAAGCCTTATTTTCCATGGTTTGCCTCTTTTGGTGACTTAGTATTTCTAATCTTTAGTTTCCGCTAGTCTCTTGTGTTGGTGCTTCCTTTGTGGTCAGCTGACTGACTTGGAAACAGAACAAAGTGTTGATCCATTTTGCCACCGAAGTCCCATAAGTGGTAACAATCCTAATTAATATAGTCAGGATAGTTTCATGTTCTCATGCCTAGAGGCAGGCCACCAAAGTTTGAGTTCACTGAGCAACTCCTCTTGCTCCCTTGTGCACTGTTAGGTTGCTCAATAGAAATTCTGGGAAGCTTGATTCCTCCAGAAACTGTGATACACACAATTAAATCCATGGAAATATGGTTATTACAGAAACTTAAAGCACTTCTTCCCCCAAAGTTTTGAAGAAAATTTTAATCGGAAAAGTAGGAGTAGGCTATATGATGTCAAATCTGCACTAGTATGATTCCTGTAATCTTTTATATTACGTCAGTAAATGTGCTGCAGTGCATTTAAAAACAAAACAAAACAAAACAATGGTGTCTTACTAATAAGAAACCTCACTACAAATATCTGCTATTCCCTTGTTGCTGTGAAATGGGGTGAGACAGACAGACAGAGCTTGTGCCTGAGAATTTTTGGATTAATGAACTATTCAAGTGGGAAGTAGCAAAGTTTTACTGCACTAACATTTGTACAATATACTGCATTATAAACATCTCTGGGTTGGCTAATAAAAAACCTACAGGTATTGTAGAGCTTATTTATCATAATTAAAATGAGATTGCAGGACTGCTCCATTATAGGAGAAAAAAGCTGCTGATTATTAGTACAAAGTAAAAATTGTTTTCTCTTGGCACAGCAGGCCGTGTGGCTTACAGCAGAAAAGGTTTTAACAGATTAATTTTGGGCAGAGGAAGAACAAGGGTTTCTAATGTGGGAAAACTGAGCTGGAACTACATGGATGTGTAATATCGCCATACATTATTATTATTATAATATTTGTATTGCAGTAACACATCCACAAATGGAGATTGGGGCCGCATTTTTGTGCTGAGAATGTAGTGAGAAACAATCCCTGTCCTGAAGAGCTTACAAGCTAAAGAGTCAATAAAGACAAAGTGTTCACCGTTAGGTGAACACTTCAACCTCTCTGGCCACTCAGTAAAAGATTTAAGGGTGGCAATTTTGCAACAGAAAAGCTTCAGAAACAGACTCCAAGGAGAAAATGCTGAGTTTGAATTAATATGCAAACTAGATACCATTAACTTGGGTTTGAATAGAGACTGGGAGTGCCTGGGTCATTTCACATATTGACTCTATTTCCTTAAGTTAAGCATCCTCACACCTTCTTGTCAACTGTCTAAATGGGCCATCTTGATTATCACTACAAAAGTTTTTTTCTCCTGCTGATAATAGCTCATCTTAACTAATTAGCCTTTCACAGTTTGTATGGTAACTTACGACTTGTATGTATGTATGTATCTATCTTACTATATGTTCCATTCTATGCATCCGATGAAGTGGGCTGTAGCCCACGAAAGCTTATGCTCTAATAAATTTGTTAGTCTCCAAGGTGCCACAAGGACTCCTGTTCTTTTTGTGGATACAGGCTAACACGGCTGCTACTCTGAAACCTGTCAATAAAGACAAAGTTATCCTCATTGCACAGACAGGAACCTATAGCACAGAGGAGACAGATTTGCCCAGGTGTTGTTCACCCAGAGCTCCCGCTAACTTCATCTGAAGCTGTGGGCACTCGGTTTCTGAAAAATCAGGCCCGCAGCGAATTACAGGAAGACTGTGGCAAAGCTGGGAACTGAACCCCATCTCCAGAGTTCCTTAAACACAAGTTTAAATGTTTTGACCACAAAAATCAATGGTCCACTCCAAAGGGCCTGAACCAAAGCCAGCTGAAGTCAATGGAAAGACTTAATGGATCAGGCTCATAGGTTTCCTTTGTTAGTGATATTCCCATTGCACCTTCAACTACTAGCTCTGGCTCTCCCCCGGGATATCTGAACAAGTATGTGGCAAACACTAGAGAAACAGGAAGACTCCACTAACCGTGCTGTGACGGAGGTGTCTTTCTGAGGCTCATTGGGAGTATGCCATTTGCGATACAGCAAGATCCACTTAAAGCTTCAGCAGGTCTAAATTTGTAAAGAGTAAAAAAGGCAGAACAAAGATAAAAGTACGAACAAGGACACATCACTTTCAGTCAAACAGAGATGGATGCTGGCAGGCGGCTTTCAAGTTTATTTTAAAAAATGAAAAGGCTGCCTTTGCTTTATCTAAGGCCAAGAAAGGAGGGGGTAATTTGCTCACGGCTAAAAATTGTACCTATGGTCAGCAAATGGACAGATTTTACTTTTCCTGATTTAGGATCAGATGGTTTGGAGAGATGAATAGGGAACTATTTTAGGGTTTCTCTAGACATGGAGTTTTCTTGATTAACTGTCCCTGAATATTCTGGAAGAAGAGTGTCCACATATGAAGTTTATTAGGAGCAATTAATCAAGCAGGAATGTTTAATCAGTAGCAACATCACATGCAGACAAGTCCTGTATCAACTAAACTTCAGCAATATGGTTTTGGTCCTGAAAATTGTGCTGTGCACTCTGGCCTCAGTCCTGCAAAGCATTCAAGCACATGCTTAACTTTAAGTACGTGCTTAACTTTAAGCATGTGTATCGTCCCATTTAAATCAGCCAGGCTGGAAACAGATACCTTTCCTATTAACCCTGCCCCACCCAATAAATGAAAAGGCTCCAAGTCCAGGGACATAAGGTGAAAGGAACAAATCCCAGAGCATGGATCCAGCCATACCTTTAGAGGTCTTGTCATAAAGATTTGTTGGTTTCAATCGTCCTTTAGCATGGGAATGTTATAAGCCTGGAACAGCAAGTTGTCCCAAACAACCAGCAATTGCCATGAAGCTGTTCAAGGACAAGGATAATAGAGGAAAGTAACTTTTAAGGGGCTGCACTTTCCATCATTTAATATGGTTGTCAGAACTGGAGGGGAATGGGATAACTCACAGGAGTCCTTGCAAAGTAACCTGAAGTCATGGATCATGAAAGATGTGGGCTGTCCTGCAGCAAATATCTAGGGTGACATTGTTTCTTCCCTGGGAAGAAAAGGCCCAAGAAGCCCGGTCCTGCCGAAGTCTCCTGGGGCAATGCAAGCACGTAGAATGAAAATGTGCTCCAAAGGGTACTGTCACTTTGTTAATGGCAGCCCCTCCTACAGTGAGATCAATAACTCAGAAAACCAATCCGAGTTTTTATTTAAATAAGAACAGGAGACTCTGGACAGATACCGGGTATGAACTTCACAGCTTCACTGCATTACGTGTTGAGCACTATTTGGAGGGGAAGAATGGGCATGCAGCAGAAACCCAAGCCAAGAAGTCAGAAGATAGTGGTATCCCAACATGGCTCTGGCACAAACTACTTATGGGACTTTGGTCAAGTCTTTTATCCTCCTTGTGACTCAGTTTACTGTATGCTGGGAATATTAGTGCTATTACACTAGGCACAGCCCCTCAACAGCGATTTAGGCATCTCAATCCCATTGAAATCACTGGGAGTCAGGTCCCTAAATACCTCTGAGGATTTGAGCCATAGTGATTAGAGACTACGATCAGGATCAGGTTCCCATTGTGCCAGGCACTACACAAACAGAATAAAAGATGGTCCCTGCCACATTTGCCAACTTTCACACGGTAAATAAGCACCTGACTTTCACAATAAGCCAAAAATCAAGCTAATCCCATTTCAAAACAAGGCTAAAACAAGCCAATCCCTAAGAACCCCAACACTCTATGTGACTAGATCCCCCCGGCCTGCAGTCTGGGATGGTGGTGAGCCTGCTGTGCACCCCTGAGTTTCTCCCTCCCTTGTCCCTGCTTGCCCCTTGTCCCGATTGCCCCCCCACACACACACTTCCCCCTGCTTTCTGGGAACCAATCAAAAAAAAAAAAATAAGTAACAAACTACCACAAGCAACAAGCTACAAGCCAAAAACTAGCCAACAAGCAACTCACAAGCCAATTAAGCCAAAACCAAGCCCAATTTCTGCATTTTTTCCACGGGTTTGGCATGTCTGGTCCCTGCCCGCAAAGAGTTTACAGTCTAAATAATCCTCCTCTGGAAGGATATTCATAGGCTTAATCCCTTAATATTGCTCAAGCACTTTGAGATCCTGTCATGGAAGCATGATAGCTAAAGTGCAAAGCTTTATTATCATGGCTTAGTAGCCTTTTTGACATTTGTCAGTTAGGGCAGCGAGTTAGATAGAACCAACCCTGCTGGAAACACAAGGAAATGAAATTAAGATTTTAATAAAGAAGATCTAAATATATGAAATTAATTGTATTTATGAACTTTGTAATATCTACACCACATTTTTGTATTTCTTCTGAACTTACCGTCTTCAGTGAAAAGAACTGAAAGGAAGAAGAGTCCTTGCTGGTACATCATAACTTGAGTTTAATTCTAGAGGGAGACATCAGTAATCAATATACTCATGGATCAAAGCAATATGATGCCTTAGGATACAGTGGTGTGTGTGGACTCTGGAAGACATAGAATCAGTTAGGCTAGAGAGGAGGTTAGGCTGTGAGTCTCTTGACAAAGTACTGGTATATCATTGCCAAACAAAGTCAGAGCATTTTGAAAGCTCTGGAATTTGATGCTTGCTGAATTCCAGTAGGCATGATTGTCATTGTATAGTACCTCTATCACAGGACTGAGTCAGGAGTTAGAGGAGCTCATCCTGGCTCAATGACTGATTGACTTGCCCAAGGACACACAAACTTAACCCTGCATCTATTTCCCCATTGTAAAATGAGGATCCCAATATTGTTCTCGTCTATCTCACAGGGGTGTTGGGAGGCATATTGCAGTAACATTCAAAAAGAACTTTGAGGCACATAGAGGAAATTTTTTAAAGTGCAAACTACAATGAGCCAGATCCTCAGTTGGGGTAAGGCAACAAAGTTCCAGTAAAATTAATGGAACTATGCAAATTTACAGCAGTTGGGAGCTGGTTCCTTGACATTGCCCATTGATTTCCGGTATTCTCCATTACACTATCGTGCTCGCATTATGATGGGGAGGCAGAGGGAGGGAACAATACACTACAGATTCTTCTTTTATTACCTATGATTTATAAATCCTGGGCCAAATCTTTTGCTGTGGTTAGTGGGGATATACCAATTGACTCCAGTTTGAGGAGCTGCCCCGTTCCTCTATTCCCCCGCCCCCACATACACACACATTCATCAGAACTATTGTTTAAATTACATCCTTCATCCCTGTTCAAAGGAACATAGGGATTGCCAGACTGGATCAGACCTGAGTCCCATCCAGTCCAGTATTCTGCCTTCAACAGTGGTCAGTACCTGCTGCTTCAGAGGAAGGTGTAAGCATCCTTCAGTAGCAGATGTGGGATAACCTACCCCTACATTAAGATCTCCTCCTAATCTCTAATAGTTCAAGATCTTAAGATTAAGTAGGAGGTCCCAATAAGGTTTATTTTCCCTCCACATATTTAAAAAAGTCTTAAAGTCCAATCCTGACATGACTCCTTAGCCTATTGATAGGTCCAGGTGAGATTTATTAATTTATAGAGTTGCTATTTAAAAGGGGAAAAAAAGATGTTACTCAGTCTGCTGTGTCTGTTGCCAGAGGGCAAGCCTGATTCTTTATTATGTAAATTTTGACCATACTTTGTAACATCATTAATTATGTTACTCATGTGGCGCGAGTCTAAAAGCATAGTCCTTCGCATTGTAAATGATTGCGACATTTATTTTTTGTTACGTGCTTTTAAAGCAAATCTGGCTTCATGTTAAAGGGTCAAGATAAGTGCTAGTGAAGTAAGAGGGACAAATTCACTGCCCCAGTTAGCTGGCTACCCCACTGAATCTCAGGGTGCAGGCTTCTAGCAGAAACCTGTCGCTGGGGTGTAGTGACAATGCCTAGAGAGCCCCCTGTATTAAACTAGTCTCCTATGGAGCTAGGTAGCAGCAGTCCCACATCTACCCTCTCCCAAGAGGTGGGTCCCCTCGTCCATCCTCATGGAGCAAATCAAACCCAAATATTTGACTTTCAGCATCAGGGCAGGTTTATTTCCCCCCCCCCCCCCCAGCATCAAGTGAAAAATGAAGTCATTCACACTCAAAAAAAGATTTCCTGTTGCCATGGCAACATTGGCTCACTATCTAATACATTGTGGCTGCTGGCATCTCAAACTAAGTATGGCAAGATCTGCATATGACTCAAGCAATATCAGCAGCTCAGCTTTGTGTTACAGTGAGTGTCTATAAGAGAAATTGAGACTATAAAACTTAACAGCCCTTCTGGAACTGTTACTATGGTTTCCAGTGTCAAGATCTATTCCCAACTATTTTTAAGTCTTAGCTTATTGATTTACTAGACCTACAAATGGGTGGTGTGTATGCATGCACAGGAAATCCCTATGTTATAACTGCTCTGGAGTTTTTGACTGAAAATCTTCTTGTGGGGAAGGTGATGCAGAGATTTATGTTTTCAGCCAACGTTGCCTCCTCAAGCTATCTTTTTCTATCCAAAAGATGGAGGAATTAATCTACACTACACCCCGACGATAAAACAATAATTGAGAAATTGAGCAAGTTTTTGCATTTTCGAGAGGTTTTTGGCACTCTGGTGTGTTGCAATGTGGCTGTTTTAGGTTCAGTTGTGGTCATTCTGAAACGATGGAAGTCCTCACCTCAGCTCAACAAAGGCTGTAGAGTAACTTGGATATACATATACAGCTAGTCTTAGACACATCTCCTTCCAATTAAATGTTCAGCATTTTATTGTCATTTGAACTGGGTTTGGACGCTTTGATTAAAAAAAAAATCAACAGGACAAACTGACCCTAAACATCGATCAACTTGTTCTGATCAGCCTCTGAATAACTATGTGCATGGACGAGTGCACTGATGTCAGCTGCACCCCAGATTATAAGCATTCTCCCCTATTACATTATTTTGCTTATTACTAGATGGAGCTAGCTTCAATTACAGTCATAAGAAAAGAAAAGGTATTGTTTCATATTCTCTGTGTGTATATAAAGTCTGCTGCAGTTTCCACGGTAAACATCTGATGAAGTGAGCTGTAGCTCACGAAAGCTCATGCTCAAATAAATTGGTTAGTCTCTAAGGTGCCACAAGTCCTCCTTTTCTTTTTGCGAATACAGACTAACACGGCTGTTCCTCTGAAACCAGTCATAAGAAAGTGGAAGAAAGTTTCACCACATCAGGAGGAATCCCAGTTCCAGCCCTTCTCCTCCCTTGTTCCAGCTGGGAAGCCCACTACCAAATGTTGCATACTCCTCACCTCCTCCCAGCTCAGCTCCATGGCTATCTTGTTGTGGGGGTCAGGGTGAAATCTAAACTCCCCCATTTCCCTCCCACCTGAACTTGGTGAAGGTGGAGTGGTGATCATGTGGGATCTTGCGCTCCACACACAGCTGGCTCCAGGGTCAGGGGAGGCAACATAAGAAGAGAAAGGATATTTTACTCCCTTTTACAGCCATATTAGGGCAAGCCATGATCTGTCCCATAACAAATAAAAGGAATAATGAAATTAACTAAGTGAAAGAGACAGAAAGGGAAAGAGAACATCTTTAATACACCAGTATTTTTACATACATAAAAAATACATTCACAGACGTAAAAAGGGGATTTCGGTTTTAAATTTCAGGCCAGCCTAGAGTCATTAATCTAGAACTATTGGGATTAAGGCCCAGGCTGCCTTTCCTCATTCACTTAAATTGCTCCTTTGACTACAGGATTGGGGTAAAGCATGACAGACCTTAAGTTACAGAATCACTGTTGTGAAACAGATCCAAATTAGGCGGAAGCAGGTCGAAAGTTTTCTAGTTGCCTTAAATTTAATATAACAAACATCATATCATTTCTGATTTACTTAAGTTTAGAAACACTTCATGGCAGGCTTTGAAACACAGTAACTATGATTATAGCAAAACACGTGCCCCGTTGGAGAAACATATGCATTACATCAAATAACGAAAGCAGTCTGGTAAATGTAAAGGAAATTGGTGCTAGGAGATTATGGAGAAAAAAAGCCATACATTTTAACATTATATACAAAAAGATCAAATTATAGGAATTTATTTGCACAATTTATTGGAATCAAAATTGTATTTTAAATAGCTTTTGATTAAGAATACACATCTCACTAATCTTGCAAATATCTACCTGGAATTATGGTAAATAGAATAGTGGACACTATTGCCAGAAACAAAATACACCATGTCACATTTCTTCATGTGGCAACTCAAGCACCATAGATATACACAGCCTAAGGCAGTGTTACCTAATACCTAGAGCACTGAACTGGTATTCTGGAGACCTGGATTATAATCCTGGCTCTGCTGGGTGACCTTGAACAAGTCTCTGTGCCTCAATTTCCCTATCTGGACAATGGGGATAATGATACCGACCTCCTTGTTAAGTGATACTTACATCCTTCAAGGTCAACTGATGAAAAGCACTGTGTAAGAGCTAGGTGTTATAAGGAATTAGACAAGGAATATGTTAACACACACACACAGGATAGATATGTAAAGGAATTCGCAGTCTCAAATCCTGGGGAACAGATGCAGCAAAGGAGATACGATCTGCACAGATTAGGGGCTTGTCAATTTGGTGCCTTTGTCTACACCAGGAAAGATGTAAATTCTAATGCACACCAACGGGTTGCACACTAACTGCCTGTGTGGACGCTACCGGAACACACCCAAGATTCGGTGAAATGGGTTCCATTTCAAAGAGTCCCACATTAACACACACTAGGGAACCTTTCGTGTGCTCCATTACCTGCGAACTACTGGAAACGTATAATAAAATACTACACCATATTCAATAACTTATCTAGATACTTACATGGGTCTCACCACCAGCGTGTCTGAGAGGCAAACACAGTAGAAAGGCAGCAACATTGACGTGGACTGAAGCTAGTCAGAACTTTCACTTCTCTGCTTAGGGGCCCGTAACCAGACCGATCACCTCCCATATGCCACCTCATGGCCGAGGGTCATGCTACAGATAGTTTGCTTCCGTTTCCCCGCATTCGGAGGAGACACCTAGTCCAAAGATCCTCCATCTCCTCAGGGTACTTGGCTCCCAGCAGTCCCGGCAGCTACTCAGGGTACTCATCTGTCTCCTCCGACCACAGGGCACAGCTCCACTCAGGGCATAGTCAAGATCTCAGCTTCCTGGAAGAGACATCTGCTCTCTCCAGTGCTTCAGCATCAACTAAGCTCCAGGGCTCTCCTTTTATACTTCTTGTCCTACCCTGGGACTTCTGGTGTGTGGGGCCGTGCAGACTTAGCTCTGCCCACCAGGGGGAGTGTCATGGTCCCTCATTCTCCAGTTCAGAGGAAGGCCACTCTGCCTCACTACTCTCTCTTTCTCTCCCCCATCTTCTTCCAATTTCATTAAAGACTTAGTTCCACTGCCAGGCATCTTTCTTAGTAAGGGTGTTTTTAATTTCAGTACCAATATAGGTATTTATTGAAAGCCTTTGTGATTTTTGTCCCTATTTTTATTTTAAGAATAAACACCTATCACAAATTAATCCCTCAGCTGAAGTTGTTTATTTTCCTTCATCTTATGCACATGCAGTATAATTACTTTCCACAATGGGCCTGGCATTCAGCAGATTAAAGATACAGTCAGTCGTGACTTCAACTGTCACCCTGAATTAAATAGATCTATGCCCAGGAGATCAGTAATATGTTTTTTTTTCCAGCTCTCATTAGCCCTTCCGTATATGTAAAGTTTAGGTTTTCTAGTCTTTCTTTCATTGCTGAGGTAGACAAAATGAAGATTATCTTTACTGTCACACTGTGCGGGGGGGGGGGGGGGGACTAGATCATTAGATACATCTGTTACAGACCAACCAAATTACTTTTGCAAGCTACATTCACCTACCAAACCAGGAGTGCTCTGAACCCAACAAGTCGGGCATGTATTTGTCCCCTGTAATCTTCATCTGAATCTGTGCAGACTGTGACCTTGGATACTCTCATTCCCAGAAGTGCTTCCAAGAATGGTGCTTGGGGCCTCACACTAATACTTCATGACTTTTATATGCATGGTCATTGTGCCAAACTGCATCATCTCCTCGGTTGTAGTTTTATATGGGTTGAAAATCTTTTTTTCAAACTGCCCCACTTCCAAATATAGGCCAGATACCACAAATCCACACAGGTAAAAGGACCTGTAGTGCTCATTCATGTGAGTAGTCCCAGTGACTTCAACTGGAATTCTTGCATGAATGAGGACTACATGTTCAAGGATTTTCAGGATCTGTTGCTTAAGCTTTGCACAAGAAACAATCGTGCATTGGCAGGAGGATGAAATGATAATCTAACAGATCTTCTCCATTTCTAATGTCTATGATTCTATACAGAACTTCCTTTACTTTCCCATTGACTAAAGTACATACACTGACTTCTTTAAAAAAAATGCATAGACAGCAATTCCTTTTTCTCACACCTCAGTGATGCATTTTATTGAAGGTTTCCAATCAGTCTATTTCATTTTGAAGAACTTTACATTATATGTCAAAATCTTTCAGATTCTGTAGCTGAAACTCCTGAAGCAAGGAATTTTTCAGTAAAGGGCTTCAGAAAATTAGATTACCACTGAATCCTATTAAATTACATTGAAATATACAATAAATGGAATTTAATTTTCATGGAAGGGAGAATAAAGAAATGTCCATGAAATCTAAAGCATTAAATGATATTTGACAAATATTGGCAAATGAAATCTTCCAGGATGCAAGATAATACTTTTGTCTCCAGAAAATGCACTTGTCTGTTCTTATTTTACAATAAAATCTGTTAGTAACTGATAAAAATCCAGGACAAGATTACTTTAAATTATGATTTTCTGTAATTTGTCACAGATGTATTTATAGATTGTCAGGGAGAGTATCGGGGCTTAGTACTGTACATTAACTCATCTTACAGTCTGGTGATGCTCCAAGTGCTACCATAGTAAAATGGTGAAGTCACAAGCTTTTGTCTTAGACATAGTGTACCGGAGCCAATTATCATGTCTGACACGAGGAAGATGAATTTAGTCTGAGCACTCAGTGATAATGAACATCATAGGAGTATCTCTCCAGCCAAGTTAGAAAGAGAGCTCTATTATTACTGTGTGTACAGGGGTGAATTTGATGGGTAATTTAGGTTATGGCTGTGACAGTACTAAGCACTGGAACTTTGCTTCTTTTATGTTCTCAGAAAGGACCAAACCACTCTTATCATAACATACAAATAGTCACTTTAATAGGTGTAATGTTTATTGAGATATTTATTGCAACAATTCTTTACCATCTTCTTCACTTAGTATTGGAGAGGCAAAGAGACAAGTAAATTGAGTCTGATTTTAGTAGGTTTCAGAGTAGCAGCCGTGTTACTCTGTGTTCGCAAAAAGAAAAGGAGTACTTGTGGCACCTTAGAGACTAACAAATGTATTTATTTATTTATTTATTTATTTTAGGAGTATTTCTCCAGCAAATGAAATCTTCCTTCATATCTAACAGGCTCAACTTCTTGTCCAATGAACAAGCTAGCAGGCGGCTAAGGTATCATTCACAACAATTTTGCAAACTGTTCTGAAGGCCACATGATGACTGGTGGATACAGGGATGAAGAATCTGAGATGTCAGAAGCTGCTTAGTAACCTGGCTCAGGTCTTCTTTGTTTTTCTTTGTTTTCGGTTTTTTCCCATCATGAATTTTGAAATTACCATAACAATATATATGAAAATTTTCCTAGTGTCTTAGGAGCCCTTTTACATGGATTGCTCACCTTATGCAAATTAGGTCAATTGGGCCAGAGGAAGCTCTCAGTCGTGACATGTAAAAGGAACCTTGATAGATACCCACAACACCAGTTTCTCTGGACATTTTGGAATGCATAGGGCCTGATTCTGAAACTCTTCTACAAGCAAGCCCATTGAGAGCTTGCATGTGAAAGGGCATTTCACCAGTTTAAAGGTTGCATGGATAAGTCCTTCCTTTGACCAGATGAAGCTATTTCACAAAGCAGCAAGTGGAAGACCTAAAACAGTAATTTCTGGATGCATGAAACAATAATGCAGCATTCCATTTTGTGTTTCTTATTAGTCCTCATTCCCTTTGCTCCTGCTGTTTGGTTTGGTCACAGCTGTCACCTACCAGAGCCTTCTTGATGCAGAATCTACTAGGAATGTTTTAGTAAGTGCTATATGATATGCATCCCTGGGGATGTATATTTTTGACTCATGAGTTGTCAAGGCACATTTCACGTAATCAGAAGTTGGCTTATGTTCTCCAGAAAGAGAATAAAAAACATAAAAAGAAGAGAAAATACAAACCTTGGCTTAGAGTTAGAGAATAAGTGGAATCAGCCTAGTGCAGGTACCCTGGCATCTAAAATGCCCTAGTGTCTCTTTAAATACATTTGAGGACTGGCCACGCTAAACTGTAATATAGTTCTAGTAATGCAGCCATTCGAACAGATACTTCTGGTTCTGTGTAATTTAGGAGCTACTCCTGCTTCTTACTCACTGGGTGCAAACGTCCCACATTGGCAATGGAAGTACACCACTCCCACGGGACAAGGGGAGGCACATGATTTGGGTGGGTCGTATAAAATGTGTGCATACCCCTTCAGTGTATGAAGTGGAGCTCAGCTCCACAGCAGCTCCCTGTCCATTGCAGATCGAGGGGAAGGGCAGGGCTACAACATCAGCTGCTAACTGGCATCTCCGGTCCTTCCTCCATGGAGTGACACAGGGCAGAGTTTCTAAAATGCGGCCACCAGGGGCTTTTCTTGTGGTCACAGCTTCCTGGGCAGTGATTTGGAGTGGGAGGAAAGCAGCAATCCCTCCCCTGTGGCCACCAGTAGGGGCTGGTGCGTGTCCCCTTCAGGAGCCATAAAAAGTGTAGGAGCAGGCACGGCCAGCATGAGTTCTCCACCTTCCTGAGGGTGGTGGGGCTCGGGCTTCAGCCTTGGGGCGGTGGATGGGAGTTGCTGGCTGTCTCCATCCCCCAGCTGCAGGGCGTTGAGCTCCAGCTGTGGGCTCACCTCCCACACATTGCCCCTAGCTCCCACTGCCTCCTCCAGTCCTCAGCCATGCAGCGAGACCCCAAGCTCCTGTCCTGGGCTCACCCCCCACCATTGCCCCTGGCCCCTGCTGCCTCCCATCATTCCTGGGCCCCCTACCCACCTCCCCATCCAGGGCTTAATTTGGTCCCCAGCTTAGCAGGGTTGAGTAAGTCTGCTGTGAAAATTGATATTGTTAATACCACTTTTGACAGCCTCCTAGCTGGCTAGCAAGTCTGCTGTGAAAAATGATATTAAGAAATATACAAATGTCCCTTTTCACAGGAGCAGACTTACTAGCTAGCAAGTCTTAAAAAAAAAAAAAAAAGGCAACCAAAAAAGTAAAACATGCTAAGCACCTTATCTGTGTTTCTATTCTGTTTAGATCCAGTAAAGATCTAAAATAAACTGTACATTATTTTTTAATTATTGAGTCTGCAAAAATAAACAAACAAAAAAAACCCACTACATAAATAAATTACAATGATTTGGACATGCACATGTGCATATTTATTTGTTTTTCCAAAAGTTAATTAAGTATTTAGGAAAAAATGTCTGAGTGGCCACCAGCAAGAGTTGGTGGCCGCACTTTGAGGCCACCCAAAAATGTGTTGTGAGAACTTCTGTATTAGGGCCATGGTTGTGACTTCAGTAGTTGGTGGTTAGTAATTCCACTGCTGCCCTTCCCCCATGTGGGGAAGGATGTCAGTCAGCTATCTGGGCTGGTGGCAAATCCTGGAGAAGTCCACATAGAAAGGATTTGTTCCTGCAGCTGAGGGACTGTATTTTAACCTCACCTGATAGACTGCCTGCACAAGTGGGATAGGGCCATGACTAAGGAGCAAGATAAAGGATAGCAGACATGGCCAGCAGTTTACCTGAGCCACATGCCTTTTGTACAGAATATGAACCTATGAGAACAGCAATTCTCAAACTATGGGGTGGGCCTCCCACGGGAGGGGCAGGAATGTCTGCTTTATTCTCTTCTTTTTTTTAAGACCTCTGGCTGTCAGCCCCAGGGGGCTGGGGCTCATGCAGAAGGGCCCTGCACACCTGAGAGGTGGGAGATGAAATAAAGGGGACAGCTGGAACCCCGCTGCCCTGGGGCTGAGAGCCGGACCCCTTCACTCAATCCCTCACCGGGAGGCAGGCCGGGCTCAGGCTTTCCTTTCCCAGCATAATTCCTCACCGGGAGGTGGCAGCAGGGCTCCAGTTGTCAGCCCTGGGGTGGCAGCTGCAGAACAGAAGTAAGGGTGGCAATGGGGCACTAAATCTGCTGTGAAAAGTGATATTAACAAATATCACTTTTCACGTTGGCACCCTTACTTCTGCACTGCTCCTGGTGTGGAGCTGGGTGGCAGTATATGTATGTGGGGGAGGGGGCACATAAGTGACTACAGACACAAAGAAGGAGGACCTCATCAAATAAGTTTGCAAACCACTGCATTAGACCTTCACCTGGCTTGTCCTATCACCCCTCCATGCTGCATGGCACGGGGTGCAAAGGATAAATATTCCTCTTCCGCATAATTTCCACTACTGCTTCTCCACTGTGCAGCTGATCCATAACTGTTACCTTAAGCTACCATTTAGCATTCTGTAGCTTCATAGGTTTGCCCCTGTATTGGCTCCTATTTCTCTTGATATTTAGTGGAGCAATGAGAGGAGGACATTAATGAATGCAGTCACAGACACTTCTCTGCTGGGCTTCAAGAAGATGTTACAGCAGTTAGGATAGGAGGGGATGACGATTACCTTTGTGTAGTACTTTGGGGAGATGACCCAGGTAGCAATTCCCAAAACAACTGGTATCCTCAGTGTGAAACTGCCCACACTTCAAGCTCTGTCTATTTCTTGGAGGCTGACCCACAGAAGAAAATTTGCAAGTCCTGAAAGCACCAGCCCGTGCAGATGTCTCCACCTTCACAACCCTTGGAGAGGTGTATGCATGTGTTAGTTTTAAAAGAACGTCACTTTGACTTTTGTCTGCACCAACAAATGAATAGACATTCACAAGTGTGGATCAAGGCACGATGGGGAGCCACTTTAACTTCATCTCGCTGCATCCTTTTGCAGCAAGGTATTAGAAGCTCAACACTTAACGGGGAATTTTCATCCTTTTGGGAGCTTAAGTCACAAGATAAAAATTCTTTTAATGTAGTTTTTGCCTGAAAAATCATACCTATATTAATATACTCACGCATGCACATATACAGTGCTTCATACGTAGAGAGCCTAAATTTTCATCAGTGAAGTCAATAGGAGCTTTGCCGTTGACCTGAATGAATGCAGGATCAGACCCATACAGATCTTGATGTGAAAAAAGTAGCAAATATTACTTAAATCTAAAAAAACCTAAAAAAAATATCTAGAAAAGAGACACCTATCCAAGGCTCTAGGTGTCTTAAAATACCATTAACAATAAAATTAAATCAATTGCATTAAAATAATCAATTCAAAAAGAATTCAGTCAGTGACCTATATAACCTCCTTTCTATCATCTGCAAAACATACCTAAAATTCTATCACATATCTTTTGTAGCCTGACTAGAAGCCTGCTAAAGTTGGGCTATTTTGGACCAAGGGCAGTAAAAGTCATAGCAGGGATTTAAAGATCTATGATCATCTTGGAAAGAAACTGACTTATTCAAATGGTTATCCTCCCATCACAGACAGTTATTCCAATCATAAATTGTTACCTAATCTCATTTGTCTATGAGGAATATCATGATCAGCGAATAGATTAAGCTTTATATTATATGATATGATATGAGTGTGTGAGAGAGAGAGACACTCTACAGCCTTAGCTAACAGCCAGTTGTCCTTAGCTCATGCGGTAATGGCTCATGCACTAAGCTCCAGAGGTCCCCGGGTTGATCCTGTCCACCGACGACCAGGGTCTATCTGCATTACACAAGCACCAGAAGTTTTCTGTCCACTGGCAATTTTACAGCTACTGTATCGGCGAGCGGGGTACTGTTAAATGACTCACAATGTATGCAGACTCATACTGCTCAGTAACAGTCCTTCAGAAATTATTATGATTATTATGGGTTTCAGAGTAACAGCCGTGTTAGTCTGTATTCGCAAAAATAAAAGGAGTACTTGTGGCACCTTAGAGACTAACCAATTTATTTGAGCATGAGCTTTCGTGAGCTACAGCTCACTTCATCGGATGCATACCGTGGAAACTGCAGCAGACTTTATATATACACAGAGAATATGAAACAATACCTCCTCCCACCCCACTGTCCTGCTGGTAATAGCTTATCTAAAGTGATCATCAGGTGGGCCCACCTAATGATCACTTTAGATAAGCTATTACCAGCAGGACAGTGGGGTGGGAGGAGGTATTGTTTCATATTCTCTGTGTATATATAAAGTCTGCTGCAGTTTCCACGGTATGCATCCGATGAAGTGCGCTGTAGCTCACGAAAGCTCATGCTCAAATAAATTGGTTAGTCTCTAAGGTGCCACAAGTACTCCTTTTATTTTTATGATTATTATGGTGTCGGGAAACTAACATACTCATTCATAGATGTGCTTTTCTGTGCCTCTAGAGACCTCCCTTTGGAAAGGGTTGCTAGGAAAGCATGCGCAGCAGTGGCTTTTAGGAGAATGTGAGAAACTGTAGCATCAGTGAACTGCTCTTCACTTCAACTGCCATTGTAGAAAAAGGAGGAAAAAAAGCCATATCAGCACTATGCCTCATGTCATCTAAGGGTGATGGAGCTTTCTGGATATCTGATTAATACCACAAACATTGCTTGTCAACCTTGGAATAATCTCATGCCTAGTGGAGATGGTGCAGTGGTTACCCTTTGAATGGCCTTTGTAAACCTGTTGACCCATCTCACAAAATGGAACAGACAGATCCAAGATGGCCATGCTAGCAATTCAAAACACTGAAGGAATTTATCTGTTTTTATACTAAAAGTTTATGACTATACCTTAAAGACTCTGCCCTATTTTCTCCAATCCTCTTCCTTCTCGGTGTCATTAGGGCAACTCAAGAAAAACAGTCACTCATTGGGGAGTAAAATTCACCTAAAGACCCAACTATTGTACAAACCATGTCATTATACCATTTAAACCTATTTTGAAGATTTATGTGGGATTTAAACAGTGCACATGCCTTGTGCTCTGAACAGGAGTAGTTTTCACCCTTTATGACCAGGAAGAGTGTCATCAAATATATAAGATGAAATTAGACCATCGTATGCATGCATCAACTGTCACTAAAGTCAACAGGAGTGGCATGTGCAAATCAAAGAGCACACTTTGATCGAGAATGAGTTGTTTGCGTGGAGGAAATCTCTCTTCTTTGTTCTGGGCCAAACTAACTTCTGTAGGTTACATGGGCTGTGAGTCAGTGCAGAATGTGTCCTTCAGTCTTTAGCAATGGCAGTGTTTATGCATGTCCCTTCGTGACTATTTTAATCCTCATTTTTGTATTTTTTTTCTTTTTTATGGGCTTGGCTTTATGCCATTATTAATTTCACTGGACGAATGCCAGCATGTAACTGGAGTAAAGGAGTATTTATGAGGACCTCTCTCTCTCTCTCTCTCCAACCCAAGAGACAAACTTTGGTAAATAGGAGCACCTCCATTGACTTCAATGGCATTTCACCCATTTGCACCATCAGAGAATTTGACCCTCTGTTTTTATCTCCTTCTCAATTTCTTACAACTAAAGCCCTCTAGTTTTTCTATGTATAAATTGTGAATAGATTTATATTTCTATGGACTTATAAGGTGATGAGTATTCTATTCCTATGTATTTTGTATGAGCCAACTCATGAAGTATTTACTAATGTTTTGCTTATTCCTCCTTCAGACAAAACTAACACTGAAGCCAATATGAGAATAAAAGTTCATTGCATCTAATTGGATAAGGACTTCAGCACCACAAAAGCAATGGCATTTTTTTTGGTTTTGTATTCAAGTTAATGGTAGTGGAAGGAAAAGCATGAATAAAAACAAAGTAATAATCCTTTATAGTCTTGCATTCAGTCTGATTATTCATAAGCTCCATAGCTCATGTGGGAGCTGTTGTGACTGGACATATAGTCTGCATTCAAATGAAGCCGATCATGCTGCATTTGGCTAGAGGTTTCCATTTATAATGATCGCAGGAAGGGTCTGAATGAAAGTCATCTTGATGCACAAAAGGTATGTACAGTCCCTCTACTAAAGTATGTTCGGCATTCCCTCCTATCCCTCACCATGTGTAGAGATCTCATTTACAAATATTTAGTATTGCAAATATTCCTCATCCCCCCATATTTATTTGGGGTTCCTTGAGGTTCAGACCTTCAGCTGGTGTGAACGGTGGTAGCTCTAAGAGCTGATCTTTTTGGGGGGGATTCGTAAAGACTTCATATGTGTTGAGATTACTTCCATTCATCTTGAAGTCAATGGAGCCATACCAATTAACATCAGCTGATGATCGAGTCTTTTAGGAGGCAATACTTGGAGGTCCTAAGACTGGTCTGAGTGCAGGCCACTAATGACCCTAAAGGCTGACAAAATGACAATCAAGTTAATTAACCTCTCTCCCAACATAACATAGTAATATGTTGTTTTCATTCTCTTTTTAGCTTATTATTGGAAATTACCTAGCTCTATTTAACACTCAGTTTAAGATTACACATTGTCAGTATTATTCATCAAGTCTTTTTTATGGTACAGGATGTGACAATTTGGGGAAACTGCCTAAGTACAATTTAAGAATTGTATGTGAGATGATGAACTCTATGTATCTTTATCAAGCTGCAAACTCCTTTTTGAATGTGAAGAGTTTTTTTTGTTTTTGCCTTTCCAGTTGTCCTTTTACTTACATGCTGGGCTGAAATTCCAAGAGATGATAGTAGAATAGAGATTCATTAAATCTTTGTTGTCCTCTATTTGAAAGGAAATACCTTGAGACAAAAGGTTGGCACTTACCCAGGAGAACTGGTTTACAGGGGAAAGGTCACCTGGCAATGAAGTCTCCTGGGAAGGTTCTGTGCTCACCTGCTGGTGCTGATCAGGCAGTCTTCTGACAAAGGAGGCTGGAGGTGATAAAATAGAGAGTATCTCTGCAGCTATTTAAGAAAAAGAACAACATAGGGATTCCTTGTTTTGGATGAGAAGCCCTGTGCAAGAGAATCCTAGATTCCTTAGGGGATTCTGGCCTACACCCAAAGAACTCTCCACAGTGGGGAGGAAACTGAAACAGCGAAAATGAATACGGGTGTGTTTATTATTTTGTCTAGGTCTGTGTCTCTTGTGTCGTTAAGTGAAGAACAAATTGTGTTTAGAATCCCATGGAAACTCTGACTCCGTTTCTGTTCGCTTTTGCTGCAGTGTGCCCCTGAAAAGGCAAATTGTAAACCAAAAGGCTCACACCTTTGTTGGGATTCTGGGGAATGTGCAAGAAATACTTGGAAGGCTAAGGGGAGAATACACTACTTTCAGGAACTAGACAATTGGACCACAGAGGATCTCTATTGCCAAAGGGGTTTCAGACAAGAGGTCTTCACCTGGAGTGTGTACATAGAGGCACAAAGCCAGCAACAGTGTCTAAACTCTGCCCACCCCTAGCAAACCAAGGGTACTTAGGAGTCGGCATTTGGACCCCTGCACCTCCAGCTCTCTGGTGAGTGCCCAGGAGGGAGAGCCTAAGCAGATCTGTGACACAGCCTATCTAAAACAAATTGTAAAACTGGGGAGAGTGATACAGTTGGAGTGAAAGTGAGGAATTACTGTACAACATTCTTATGAAAATAAGAAAAGAAAGACTATGAAGAAACTCACTGAATAAGGAGGCTGACCACTCTGGCAAGATTATCAGTTAACCACAGCTCATTGGCTAATACTATTGTCATCAGAATAAATTTATTTTAAATATTAAGGTTTTTGCCATTCTAATAAGCAGCTAGTGCTGGTTGCTCCACCTGGTTGAAACTGCATTTTATTTTCAGCTCCTACGATAAGTGTCACACAGAGCTTTTGATGCTTGCTGACTGAACTCATTCTGTCATAGCAGAACAGTTGATATTTCACACTAGAATGCTAACTGTACTTCAAGGACAAGTCGTTTGATCAAAGAGTACCACAAATCTTCGTGGAGAATGGCAGATGGGAAATGGTGAAGTATTATTTATGTGAATGACCATTAGAGATTTAAGATACTCTTCTGAGCCATTTCATCCTCACTTACTCACCTTTTAAATAACCCCTAATTCTTGGCATTGCTATTATCATCCAGGCTGCATAATATTATAGCTGTATAGCTGAGTCTTCTGTTTATATGACAAGCTCACAAACAAGTGTGTGTGTGTGTGTGTGTGTGTGTATATACATATATAGATATATATATATAGATATATATGGGAGTATTTTTGTGGCTTTTTTTAAAACAGTATAAATATTCCATAATACGAGAGAAAAGTTGAATTGCCTTAAAAAATGAGACAGATATATTATTTGATAGATGCTGCATACAATTTATCTTCTCTTTAAATAATTTTATTTCAATATAAAATAAACTAGTCTGGAATAATTTATACTTTTTGTTGAAGGGCCTTCTTATTTCATGTACTTGGCTCACAGGAGCAAGAGGTAAGAAAGATGCCTCTTTTGCATAACCTGAGACAGGATTCACGATCTTTTCAGTGGACAATGGATATTTTGGGAGGTAGGTGTTTGTGTGCATATGAAGCAGAGAAAAATGGGGCAGAGTATCAGGAGAACAAGAGTGAAAGATAAAGAAACGAATCCAATAAACACACCCATATAACACAAACATTCATGAATCCAAAACTTACCTTCTCTTCCGAAAGACTGTATACAGTTTTGGTCAGGTCAAACTATGTGACTGGAACTTAGCAGATAGACCTTAGCAGATAGTATCATTAACTACAAAGATAACATCTACATGAACAATGAATCCAGATCTTAGACACAGAGGATAAAATCCTGGCCCCACTGAAGTCAATGGGAGCTTTGCCACTGACTTCAATGAGATATGGATTTCACCCAAATATTCTTTCCTTCGATGCCCAAACTGATGATCAGCCAGCCAGGAAAAAACCTTCCTGATTTAATTCAGCTGGTTCATCCAACTACATTATCCATGTGAATATGCCTTATAGTGATAAACTCAAGGAGCTCAATCTACTTAGTAAAGAGAATAAAGGGATGACTTGATTGCAATCTAAGTACCTACATGGGCAATAAATATATAATAATGGGCTCTTCAGTCTTGCAGAAAAAGCTATAACAATGATCTAATGGCTGGAAGTGGAAGCTAGACAAATTCAGACAAATTCATGAGTTGTCCCCATTTGTGACACTTCTAATCACTTGTAAAATTTTAGCTGAACTCAGTAATCTTTAGCAAGGTGAATTGGATTTTTTTCTCCCCAACATCTGTCACATCACAATTTTCAGCTTGTATATTGAAACTTCATAAAACTTCACCTGGATGATTTTTTTGGAATACTCAACAGCATACCCAACTCCTAGTTTTGCAGACTAAAGGTGTAATAAACAAAGATAGCTGGCCATTCATTACATCCAGAGGCATGTCATCCAGAGGCAATTGTATGAAGACTAACAAGTCTGACACTAACATATACCTTGGTGGGATGAAAACTTCTCAGCTAACCACCCACACAATGCAGTGTGAAATTTGCATGCTGTAGCAAAACTGGGTAGAACTGATCCTCTCCCACAAATCTGTTCCTTCCTTGAATATTATGTCATGCCAATATGTTGTACTTCTATGCTACTTCCCCTCAGAGGATCGCAACGTGCATTGGAAATATTAATAAATTATAAATTCAATTTAATTTAGCCATCAATTAATACTGAGCATGTAGACGAATTTAACATGTTAATGAATCATGAGGGAAATCATGCTATATTATGATGCTGGAGAATGCATCCTATAAACGTTGAGGAAAAAGAACACAACAAAACTATCAATCAGCACAAGTTGTGCCTAAAATTCTACCCACTTATTTCTGTATAGAACACTGTTTTTAGTTCTTGTTTTCTTACAATATTGATGCTTATATTAAATCAATCAAGATTAGCCTCTTAGGAGGCTTATCTTAGATAAAAAAAAGAGCTAATCAAATGGATGCGATTCAAAATTATTTTTACGCAAAGAGAATTAACAGAAAGGAAAGACTTATAGAACATGATTAATCCATTTTAAGGTCAGAAGAAACCATTGTGATCATTTAGTCTGACTTGCTGGACAGTACAGGCCATAGAACTTCCCCAAAATAATTCCTAGAGCAGATGTGCGTGTGATACAAATACTCTGTGGGCATAATACATCTTCACAGCAAGTTTTTCATGCTTTCAAAATAGATCAGTAATGAGCAAGCCATCAACATTCAGATGTTACAAGACTTTCTGCCAAGGAAGGATATTGCTTTCCACAAATCACTTATTTCATGTGTAAAATTAAATATGATTATCAGACACCCTCACGGTTTCCAATACCATGTTTATCTTTAAAAAATAGTTAATATTTTTAGGTCTATTCCTCCAACTAACCAAAACCAGAGAACATGACTATTGTTTTTAATTATGTGGATAGAAAATCTTTTGGCATAAATAATATTTGCACCAAATACCATAATAAAAATTGGCAGTTAAGCTATTTTGCTATACAACAAACAGAATTACCCCCCATTTGCTGTATTACAAAAGAAATTTATTAAGTAATTAACCTGATGGGCCTGATCCAAGTCTCATTAAAGCCAATAGAAAGATTCCCATTGTCTTTAATGGGAGTTAGATTACACCCCAGGGAAACCATTAACCAGCAGATGCTTTGCAGTAGAAAAACTTGGTTTATGTTAGCGTGCTGATATACTTCCTTGCTAAGTAATACCCCCACAGTGCAGCAGTTCTTTAAAAAAAAAAAAAAATCATTGGATTCTCATCTCTTCAGAATGGGGATGAGCACAAGGCAGAAATCTGAGAGGTAAATAGCAGTGTCACCAGACTGTAACTTTTCAGACATTTGTAAATTAGAGATCATTCCTACTGTCCTTACAGAAGCGTAGTCCCATCGGCTGTCAATGGGTGATTTGCTTGTACTGAGATTTTAGAATTAGGCATTTAAAATGGGAAAAGCCTTAAAGATCAGCATCTTTCAAAGAGGACTCATGCCCTGCACTGCTGTAAGAACATCTGAACAAGACTTGGCATTTGGTCTTCCACTCCATCAAGATTTCCTGCCTCTGTGGCTGAACCAATGAAGCCTCTTTCCTTGCAGAGACTCCTGCTCGTGGTTTGGGGGCACACCCATATTAGAGGAGTCAAGGCTGCCGTGTTAGACAGTAGCCTAACAATGATGTGTGATGACATAAGAAAAGACTCCTATTGACGTCACGGGCTTTGGATCAGATCCGTGTAGCCTTCAGAGAAAATTAAAAACAAAATCTTAAATTAAAGAGAAGATTAATAGCAGAAAATGTAGACCATTAAGTAATGAGTACTCGAGAAGAGCAGAACAAGTGGAAAAGGCTGTGAGCATGCCCAAACATAAAGGGATTTCTGCGGACTAAGGGCAGGCACACAGAGTTTAGCATATGTTCATTTCTCAAAGTCAAGGGGAAAGAACCTCAATATAGCGACTCAAACTGTGCGTCTATGGAGTAGAATTCATGGGAAAATGGATCTCTGTGGAAGAACTCTGGAGCTCCATCCCAGACAAAAGCTGTCTGCCACTCACTATCAAATCATAACCTTTGTGCCAGTTTTGCAGGGGTCTATCTAATCAGCAGTCATATAATCTGCAACGTTGACTATATCACATGCCAGCTGGTTTGAGAAGGGTCTGCACTAGGGAAAAAGCCCACAGTACAATCAAAGAACGACTTTCTTTCCCTCCTTACATCTTCCCTCTTATCTCTATTTCTCTTGTTTTGTGGTTGTTTTCCTCTTCCTCTCATTAGTGTTGCTAATACTCATGAACTACCCCTTGATCCAACACAAGGCAGTCAGTGTTATTTCTTTTGACTGAATATCAAATGCCTGACTCACAGTTGTGTGGTAATACACAGGTCAGGTTACTATGAAATATTTGATAATATTTTGATAACAAAGGATAGCTTATGTTTTAAATCCCCCCTCCCCCGCCAGTTTTAAAACTCTAATGAGTACCAGAAAGGTTAAAGGAAGTTTATAGAATCCCTGAGAAGACTGTCTGTCCCTAGAATGATTGAGTTAATTGACAAGAAAAAGGATATTAAGTATTTGAGAGTACAGAATGATCATCAGATTATTGTAACCCAAACTCTGTGAGCCTTTTGAAACCTTTATGCGGAGTAACTGGGTAAGGGCCATTCCAAAGTCCACTGAACTCAATGGAAAAACTCCCATTGACTTCAGTAGGTGCTATATTTGGGAACATACCCAGTCTTATTTCATCAGTAGCATACTGTGTTTAGTTGAATTTTTAAAAGATGACTCCATGTGGCTGGAGAAAATGTGTGTTATGAAGAACAAATGCAAAAATGCACCTGACAAATACACAGCCATCCAACAGTTTGTGGCACAGGGCTAGATCCAATTTCCATTGAATGCAATAGGAAGTCTCACAGTTACTTCAGTGGGAGTTGGAATAAGTCCTTAATTTGGCTCATTTGCATAGCTCATTTGGTGCTGTTGGCAAATAGGTTTCTATTATTCCGATCAAAAGGCAGAGTATCCTGGACCTGAATTTGAATGCATAGAAGTCATTCACAGCAAAAATGCAGAGAAAGCCTCAGATAACAAGAGTACAGCTCTTCTTTCAACTGATGGTTTAGCTCCTGCTGACTGCTTTCTTACCATCTGAAATATTCATCCTGAATATTCATCTTAAATGCTCTCAAAATTTGACTTGGTTCAAACTTGAGCTGAATTTATGAATTAACAGTGGGCAGCTTGATTTTTATATATACAAATTTTCATTGAGACTGGAGATGAGCAGTTTTGCTCTACCAGGTTATCCTTAAATGTTCTGAAGCTGCCATGCATTTAGGGTTCAAACCGAGGTCATTTGTAAAGCACAAATGGAGCAAGTCACACAGTATTTATCCTTTGTCCACAGTTGGAGGATCAGTAGGTTGACCATTTGCTCCGAGACTGCCTTTTCTGATTTCCACTATGGTGTGTTTGCTTTGTTGTTTTTTCAATGTGAAACATTTCTAACGGCTTTGGTAATTTACCACCCACCAGTGAATCACCAGGAAGGAGGCTTTAAGGAAAGATTTCTTTCTAAATTTGCATTTTATTTTTGACCCTGGCAACATTTCCTTGAGTCTGTTATTCTAAGTGGGGGGAAATGACTGCTGTGTATGGAAACAGGGCCCCATATAGAAATGCTCCAGTAACAGCATGTCTGGCCTTGCATTTTTAATTCCATCAGTAACTTTATCTATGGAGTATTATCTTTTTGATAGACCCAAATCCAGGACACTGAACACAGACCAAACAGCCAGGGCAGATGTTGGACAGATGCACAAAGTCAAGGAGCAGGAGGAAAAGGATTTTTCCTCCCTGTCTCCAGGCTGCAGATCTATTCAGGTCACCAATGGCTGAAACAGCCTTCAGTGCAAGTAATGAAAAGTCTATTAGCATATGCAAAGGAACACTGAGGATGCAAGACAATGGCTCCACACATTTGCACCAGCCAGCAGAGATGGCCAGAAATGGATGGAGAAGAACCTCTCTAAGGTAGTATGGTTGTTGCACTCCCCAGGAGTTGAGGTGCTCCCTCCCACAGCTCTGATGGAGGTTCTTTCTCCATCTTGCCCCCAATGCAGAGCTGTGGTTTCATGTCATAACTTACTCCTTCCAGAGGAGCTGAGGTTTTGGCCCAATCTGTGTGTGTGTGTGTGGTGTCAATGCTTTGGTTCATACCTATGTCTGAAGGCAAAGCTCTTGGAAAAACATTGCCAAGGAATTGTCATGTATGAAATACCTAAACAGAAGTAGTGAAACATGCATGCAAAGGTCTGTTTCCCAACCAGATTAAGCATGAGGACTACAAATCAGAAATCAAAATGAATTCAATTTGGCCTTGTGCAATTATTCATTTAATTCTGAAATATGGTATGCAGGTGGAGAGCAAATTGATATTGTGTCATGTTGCTTTACAAAACTGAGCTCAAACAAGTTACACTCAGCATGTTGTGAATGGTGAGTCCCTGGGTCAACTCCAACCAGATGTTAGCGATTAAATTTAAATCTGATTGGAGGAATTTTTAATACAGACCATGAAATAGTCTCACCCCCCACGGAAATTAATTTTGGAATGGGCAGTCTTCTCTCACAACTGAGGGTCACCATGTAAAGGTAAACTAACTTATCTTTCTCCAGTTCTCATGGAAGACGTATCTGCTTTAGGTGTAATTTCAAGCACAAGGAAATAATGTGACCATATTTGTCAACCGCATTGAAGAAACAAAAGGATTCAGTTTCTCATGACCTGTCTCAGATAAAATCAATGATACCTACACAGTAATAAAATCTTTTAGTCCATTCTCTAAGAATAGCAGCCTTCTCACATAGAGCCAGCTGCCAGTGCTGACAGACAACTAACAGAGTTTGCAATGGAAAAATTTGTGTAATAGGAACAGTACATGAGCATTAGCCTGTTCATCTTCTAAATAAATATCTAGCTAGTTACAGTAAAAATCTCCACCAAATGAATGACAGGAACTCTCCTTCTTTTAATCTCTCTCCTCATGGACAGGTAGGTTCGTACACTTTTTATGGGCATCCATGTTTCTGGAGGAATATATTTGTTCCATTAGTTGTATGGCAATTAACTAACATTGTGCAGCACAGGCCAGATTCTGCCACTCTTATTCACACTGGATAGTACCTTACTCCAGTTGAGGATCTAGCCCTCAATCAATATGTATTTTGCACACACATACACACACACACAGATTACTCTTAAAGTCAAGCTCTCAAAAAGTTAGTAAAGGCCAGAATTAATATTGTCTACACAACCTTAATTCATCCCCCATGCGCACATGTTTTATGATACAGTCTTTAATTATATTATCACATATTATTTTTTCCAGAGGACCTTGACTTATTCAACATGCAGGATGGACAGTACTCATTGAATGAGCATCATTCAACATTTTGTTCTCTCCTCATTGTTGTAGGTGGCCCTAGAATAATGCACATTATTCAAACCCCGCTTTGAAGACAGAATTATTAATATTCTCATTGGCCCTTCTATGCTGCAATTCGCTATAGTAACTGAGGGCTTCACAAACATTAACACATTTTCACAACATCCCTGGGAGGGTGGTGGTATTATCCCCATTTGTAAAATAGGGTACAAAGACACAAAAAGATTAAAGCCAAAAGAATCCACTAATTTGTGGGGCCCAATTTGAGGTATCTAGGTCTTCAGAGTATTTGCATTATATAGCACTCCATATGTTCAAAGAACAACTCCCATTGACTTTAGTTGCAGCTGTGAGTGCTCAGCACTTCTGCAAATCAGACCACAAGGTCTCAATCCAGGAACCCAGAAAATGAGGAACACACACTTAGTGACTGCCTGTGAAAAGCCTAGTTTAAGTAATTTGCCGGGCATCATACAGGAACACTGTAGCAGGGATAGAATCCAGTTCTCCAGGGTAGCATTCAACTGCCTTAACCATGAAACTATCCTTTCTCTTCCTGCAATCCCTTTGCTCGTTCACTAGACACCTTCCAACTTCTGCAACAAATGAAGCTACAGAAAACAGTTATTACAGAAAATACTTTACTTCACTACACAACCCTTATCCCCTGAACAGGTCCATCCTACACACTGAATGACTCCACTTCCTGTTCCCTCCAAGCTTGTCCCCTTCTGCCCCATCTCCTCCAACCTGTCCCTGTGCCAGTCCTATCTCTTCCCCCCTCTTACCGCCTCATCCCAGGCCGATTCTTATTTAGCCAGTCCCAATCTCCAGTCCTCATACTTCTTGTATGAGGTCCTGGTCCTCATGTCCTGCCAGTCTTGGTCTCCCCACACTCCCAGTCTCCCTGCTCATTTATTCCCAGTTTCCCCCATGCTGACTTCTTTTCCCCTGACTCCTTGCTGTGCTCCCAGCACTGTAGTCAAGTTCCAACATATCAGACGCTGATTTTGATAGACTGTCCAACTCAGCTTCCCATTTTGAGGGAGCAATTTTTATACCTGCACCTATCTGTAGGCGGAATTGATGTCATTTACGTGTCTGCTTGACTGGTGCCAAAGAGGTTGATTAATAATAACCTGGCCATACAGTTTGTTACACTCAGCAGCTAAGATGAAGTACAGCTAAGAGGAGTGGCAAATATTAATGCAGGGAAATTGAGTTATTGCTAAAACTGAAGACAGGCTGACAGGAAACTGGACCCTGTATAGCAATGTGTTGTATCACTCTTACCACTAAATGAAGGCAACACTGATATTTCATATCTATTTAGCTACCCAAACAAAATACGTGCAGTAGGCAGACTTACTGTCTTTTTCCTCTGCTACTTAAAATCATTTTAAAAGGAAAATCCACAAAGTATGTGTGTGAGAGACATCTCTCATAGGCACAGACAGACGTACACATGATTATAATGTTGAACTGCTTGATGCTTGGCAAGCAAATATAGATGTGCAGTTTGCAGTGGATAACTCATTAGCTTTGGATTACCATGCTATTTCTGACTTTACAAAGCGTGAGACCCAGGGTTTGTGATATAAATTATTGTTTCTGCAAATCTATTTTCGAGGCTTTGAAGCAACAGGATAAAGAAACTGTCACATCAGCTAAAGTGTCAGTTTTGAAGTTGAGAAGCTACAACTCCCTTTAATAATTAGATATGTAAATCTTAAATACAGAATAGCCCACAAGTCTACAGTGAGAATAAAACAAGTCTGCAAAAGAATATTGCAAGAGGATAATAATGTATTTAACTGAAACTGATTCTGAATACGATAGTGACCTAGCTCTTAGATAGCTATTTTTATCATTGGCTTTTAAAGCACTTTATGAAGAAACCAAGTATCGTTTTCCCCATTTCACAGATGGGGAAACTGAGGCACGGTGAACCAAAGTGACTTGACCAAGGACATTCAACAGACCAGTGGAAGAACCAGGGATAGACCTTACCCTGTCAGTACCCTACCCATTGGACTATACAGTATCAGTGATCTTGAAGGTGTTGCAGCCCAGTCATATCTCCTGCTGGAATTACGCTAGCCCAGTTCTGTCTATTCACTGAATGGGAAATAGCTTAAAAACCAAAGGCTCTGAGTTGAGATGCTATTTCTTCTGTTTTATGTATGACACAACTAATTATAGTGTTATCCAGGTGATTTTAAATGCTTAATGTTTGAATAAATGTTTAAATAAAACGACAGAGCCATTCAACTGTACGGAAGCTGCTATGCAATGAGGGGAAAGGGTAAACTCTGCTGTGACAGGGTGGACATTAAGTTAGATACAATGCATATTAAAGATTATCTGTACTGCAGTTGTGCCAATAGTCTCAAGCCCCACCGAGCAAGTTGCTCTACAGACATATAACCAAAATGCCCTGAAGAAACGCTTATGCTCTGAGAATAAGATGAGATACAATAGTGGACCCATCCAGACAGACCGGTCTGGCACAAGGTAACAATGAGATGATTGTGATAAGTCACAGTCCGTTAACCATAACAGCTAGACGTGTAAGGTAGGGAGGCAGTGGCGGGGGGGGGGGGAAGAGGGCAGGGCGTTAAAAACTGGAACATAAAATAGTTCTTTGACAAACAACCATCCTAGAAAGATCTGAAAATAAATTTATATTTCATTCCTGCCTTTCCTCCGCCTTCATGTTCATTGGGTGCAAGTCATAGGAAGCATGAATGGCTTTTCCCACTTACGTTTGTCATTACTTAGGTTCACAGAGTGCAACGAAAAAATGGTAAAATGAAAGGGAAGGGGATGACAGAGGCCAAAAAGCAGGGAGGGACCATTTAAGGGCAGTGTTTGTCCTATAGGGCAGTGCTTCTCAAGCTATCTAATGTGGGGGACCAGCAAAATTTTTCCCAATGTGCGCGCAGACCGGCAGCCGATGGCTCGCAGACCGGCACAGGTCCATGGACCACCACTTTAAGTAGCATTGCTATCGGGTATACCTTCTGCTTCACTAAGCCATAGATGGCAAATATCATTGCTGCTAAAGAGCAGCCCTATAGAGGGAAGGTAGCTGTACAGGGAATGGTTACCCACTTAAATAGACGCAGAGATTGTAATGGGACGGTCAGGCACAATTCTGAGCATTGCAATACCACTTGACGACCATGGCAGCTTATGTGATCAGTTGAGCAGAATCAAGGAAGAAATTTCTAACCTGGGTTTGTCCTGGGCAGGATTCTGGCACTCCACCATCTAGCCTCTCTGCAGAGAAGAAAATTAGAAGATTTCCATTTACTTCAGTGGGAGGTAGAGCAGGCCTGGAGTTTGTAACATGCTTTTGGGCCTTTCTGGCTGGGAGATGCAGTATAAGTGCAGGTTTGTCATTATGCTAGAGTTGCCAGGCTTGGCTTCCTACTTGAGGTTGAATCAAATTTTGTACTTAAAGCAGGAATTTGATTTGGTTCATTTATCTCAGATCCCAAGATATATTAAGATCCCACTGCCACAGCGCAGAGAAGTTAGCGCACTTAGTCCTGAAAAGTGGTTTGCCTTTTATCAGAGAAACCAAGTAAACAGCAGAGGCAGGATTATTAAATTATCCCACTCTTCATTTATTTACAAATGCATTATTCCCACATTTAGGCTTGGAAAAGAGAATTGATCTGAACAGGAAAGAGCTGCTGTACATTGGGCAGATCTTTTAATTTAAAAAAAGAGAAAGAAAGAATCAATTTAAAAACAGAACAGTAAAAAAGTAGCCCTCTGAGTCACTACGGGTAATTCTCAGCTCTCTACTTCCAATGCAGCTCAGAATGCATCTCCCTGCATCTTGTCTTATCTTTTTCCGCCTTGTTATATTTAGCACACTGCTCAAACTCTGGGCATCAGATTTATTTCCCAGAGCAAGCTACTTGCAATGCCCTTTCTGCTAGTATGGACCAAGTCACCATATGGGCCAGAACAAGTATGAAGTTTATTGTCTGTATTATGGGAGTGTTTAGAGACTAAGTCATGGACCCAGACCCCATACTGTGAGGTGCTGTACACACAAAGATAAAGTAGCCCGAGAGAATTTACAAATTAAGTAAAGTTTAGAGCATCTCAACATTGGTAGTGCCACCAGCCGTCCCTGGGGGTTACAGGCCTGTGTCTGTAACTCCACCCCTAAGCATAATAGGACACATGCTGCAAAGACCAATGCTAGTGCTTTGCTGAACTTTGTCTAGGGTTGCTCGTGACATAAAAGTATGGTGCAGTGGTTAAAACATTACATTCAGATACATGAGTTCCAGGTTCAATTCTCGTTCCACAGCAGACTTCCTTGATCCTGGGCAAGTCACCTAGACTAGCAGTTTCTTAGTTCTGGCTTTACTAAAGCAGGGATGTGAGTACTTCACAAGGGTAATGACACTTCATTCATTCATATTGATAAACTGCTTTGAGATCCACATGGAGACATGAAGAGAGACCTCGTAAAGGCGTTGATGGTGCTCATTTTATTAAAAAGGGCTGATTCTGGTCTGTGGCTCCAGAGAAGCACCATGTAGAAGGCACAGCCAGGGGGATGGATGGCAAAGATGGTTTTAAGCCCCCAGTGTGAGTTAGAGAGGATGTGGAGCTGATCTAACTTACAGGAGCCTCCCCACAGCTACCATGGGCAGTCCAGAATCGGCACTGAGCAGTACCAACACAATCCCATCGCACCTCCAATCCAACCCCTAGGTGGGGCATCATAAAGGGAATTCTTACTGAGGCCCTATATAGTGGAGGGGTATAGAGGGTCTTGGGCCAGAATTAGTTTCAATGTCACTTAAGGATTTAGAGGAATCTGTTCTTTCTTATGCCAAACTGGATTCAAAATGGCTCTTTAATAATTACTTAGACTCCTGAAAATAGTAGTCTCCATCTATGACACGTTTATAGTTTCAATCACTTGTGCCATGTGATCACTTGAGCTTTGTCAAAGGCCTGGGATCAGCACAGCAGACACACATCACAGGGGGTTTGTTGTAAAAAAACAAACCTCATTTTGCAGATTCCAGTTATTTTGTTTCCAATGCTTCAGATGTTCTCAGATTCCTGCATTTCAGGATCTAACTGTCCACATAAGATTTGCTAGGAAATCAAAGAAAATAACTTGGTTAGAAAAATCTGGCCCATGATTTATGGCCCCTTTAGGTAGGTCTACGTGGCAAAATAACCCATGGCAGCTAGTCTCAGAGAGCCTAGGTCTACAGACTTGAGCTCACAGGGCTCATGCCATGTAGACATCCAGGCTCATGCTGGAACTCAGGTTCTGAAGCTCGGGGACGGGGTGAGTTTCAGTGCCCAAATGTCTACATGGCTCTTTTTAAGGCCTCGGTGCAAGTCTGAAGAGCTGGGCTCTGAGTCTTGCTGGTGGGCGGGTGGGTTGCTGTGTAGACATGCTTCCTCTCTCCTAGCCAACAGGGATCCAGCCTAATCCAGAAGCTACTCTGGACAGCACAAATGCTTCCTCCATCAGACATCTGTGCTCCAGGAGTCAGCCTCCCCAGACAAGTCCTCTAGTTCTGTTGCCTGTCCCTTAGAAAGGAAGAGACAAGCTGCTTTGACAGATATATTTCAAGGCTGATTTTTTTGAAGAATACTTTTGTAAGAGAGACCACGGAGCCCAAAGGATGTTAAAAGGCAGACGTGCACATTAAACAGTATTACACTTCAAAAGATACTGTGTTACACAGCCTGACAGAGCTTTAAAGAAAGAACCACCTTGATTCTTTTGTAAGGGTTTGGGCATAGGCTACATACAGGACTTAGATTGAGATTTTTTTAAAAAAAGTAATTTGAGAGTATAGTGTTGGGGCCCCTATTTTGTCGATAATACAGCAAATAACTGTGCCACTCAGCCTTGTTAATTGTGCAATTCCTCGGTGCTATGATATTACGGTGATAGGTGACATTATTAAATGCAGCACTTCGATCTGAAAAACAAAAGGCAGATACATTTCTGAATTTTACCTAATTTAACGGTGCTTCTTTCCCTCAGTTTCCATAGGAGTGAGCTGCTAACAGTGACTCCAATGCCCCTTGAATCTGGAACTCCCCCCTAGTTCTCCTGAGTCCAGTTTTGTTATGTTCTGGACGTTTTACAAAGCCCATCCTTTATCTTGGGTATTTGGGGAGGAGAGCAAGGATATTCCAGACTGGAACTGGTGAGACCTGAGCTCAATCCCTGCTCCATCACAGATCCTCTGGGCGAGCCTGGGCAAGTGAGATAATCTTTCTGTGCCTCTATTCTCTATCTGTAAAATAAGAACAATGATGTTTCCTACTTGGTAGGCTTTTGTGAGGGTCAATAGATTAACAGATTGTCAAGCACTGCATGGATGAGGGCCATATAAATACCCTACATGGGGTGTACATGGAACTTTCTTTGAGTCTCATGGCTGAATATGAGGGTTTATAACTGATCATCAGTAAAATCATGAGTTACATGGCAGGTGTGATGGATGCTTGCAGTATTGGGCTTTTTACATTGTACATGTTTTTTAAAAAAAGGGCCTAGGGCTGTTTAAGAAAGAGCGCTTCTTTTGTGACGTTGTGGATAGGGCATGAGGATTGGGAGTCAGGAAATCTGTGCTTTGGTCCTGGTTCTGCTGCTGACTTGGTCTCAGCTGGGCCTCCAGGTAGAATAATTAATAATACTTATTCAACAAAATAGTAAATGAATAGTACTTATTTTTATTATGATTGTGCTTATTCAACATAGAACTACACACACAAGGTAATATGTGGCTCATTTCAAGACTCTTTTGCCAACAGTCTTTCCAAGGTATATTGAATTGCTGCTTATATATTCATCTTTTAATTGAGGGATTATTATTTTAGAAGCTTTTCCATGTTTCTTTTTTCCCCTCTAGAACTCCAGGAGACACTTGGCAGTACTATAAAAGAGCTGCCATTAAGTTCACAATATGAAAATAAAATAGTTTGTTTACTGGATAACTAGGATCAATGCTCTCATGAAATATGACTAATACTGAGCTACAGAGTGTGTGTGGGGGGGGTCATTAAGTTTTGTATTGATTTCCTTTGATTCCTGGATAATTTAATCAACATTCTGCACCACTTCTACCTGAAAACTTTAGTTTAAATAACCAGAAACTACCAAGCAATCAATCATTTACTTCTCCTAGAGCGGAGGAACAAGGGAATCAGATATTTCACTTGGGTGTTCCAAGAAAGAACAGTGTCCCAAACCCTGCTTGCCTTATTCAAGCTATAAGTCCCAATAAAGCCAATGGAACTATAGTAGTGAGAGTAAATACACAAATGTTGATCCTTACTATGAAATTTACGACCTGGCTAGTTCTCTTGCTGTCCTAAAGTAAAAGCTGGTTGCTAGGTCATGTGATTAGCCAGAAATAACTTTAATTTGTTTTTAGGCATTAATATGGAGCAGGTGTCTCAGGATTACAACCCTGTGTGCGTATGAATATAAGAGAGAAAGTAGTTCTTTAATGACAGGTTTCAGAGGAACAGCCATGTTAGTCTGTATTCGCAAAAAGAAAAGGAGGAGTACTTGTGGCACTTTAGAAACTAACCAATTTATTTGAGCATGAGCTTTCGTGAGCTACAGCTCACTTCATCGGATGCATACTGTGGAAACTGCAGAAGACATTATATACACAGAGACCATGAAACAATACCTTCTCCCACCCCACTCTCCTGCTGGTAATAGCTTATCTAAAGTGATCACTCTCCTTACAATGTGTATGATAATCAAGGTGGGCCATTTCCAGCATAAATCCAAGTTTAACCAGAACGTCGGGGGGGGAGCCTTAGGAAAAAACAAGGGGAAATAGGCTACCTTGCATAATGACTTAGCCACTCCCAGTCTCTATTTAAGCCTAAATTAATAGTATCCAATTTGCAAATGAATTCCAATTCAGCAGTTTCTCGCTGGAGTCTGGATTTGAAGTTTTTTTGTTTTAAGATAGCGACCTTCATGTCTGTGATTGCGTGACCAGAGAGATTGAAGTGTTCTCCGACTGGTTTATGAATGTTATAATTCTTGACATCTGATTTGTGTCCATTTATTCTTTTACATAGAGACTGTCCAGTTTGACCAATGTACATGGCAGAGGGGCATTGCTGGCACATGATGGGGTGAGGGATAGCTCAGTGGTTTGTGCATTGGCCTGCTAAACCCAGGGTTGTGAGTTCAATCCTTGAGGAGGCCATTTAGAGATCTGGGGAAAAAATTGGAGATTGGTCCTGCTTTGAGCAGGGGGTTGGACTAGATGACCTCCTGAGGTCCCTTCCAACCCTGATATTCTCTGATTCTATGATATATCACATTGGTGGATGTGCAGGTGAACGAGCCTCTGATAGTGTGGCTGATGTTATTAGGCCCTGTGATGGTGTCCCCTGAATAGATATGTGGGCACAGTTGGCAACAGGCTCAGCTGTCGTCCCCTAACGCCCCTACTCTACTTGCGCTATATTGATGACATCTTCATCATCTGGACCCATGGAAAAGAAGCCCTTGAGGAATTCCACCATGATTTCAACAATTTCCACCCCACCATCAGCCTCAGCCTGGTCCAGTCCACACAAGAGATCCACTTCCTGGACACTACAGTGCTAATAAACAATGGTCACATAAACACCACCCTATACCGGAAACCTACTGACCGCTATTCCTACCTACATGCCTGCAGCTTTCACCCTGACCACACCACACGATCCATCGTCTACAGCTAAGCTCTGCGATACAACCGCATTTGCTCCAACCCCTCAGACAGAGACAAACACCTACAAGATCTCTATCAAGCATTCTTACAACTACAATACCCACCTGCGGAAGTGAATAAACAAATTGATAGAGCCAGAAGAGTTCCCAGAAGTCACCTACTACAGGACAGGCCTAACAAAGAAAATAACAGAACGCCACTAGCCGTCATCTTCAGCCTCCAACTAAAACCCCTCCAACGCATTATTAAGGATCTACAACCTATCCTGAAGGACGACCCAACACTCTCACAAATCTTGGGAGACAGGCCAGTCCTTGCCTGCACACAGCCCCCCAACCTGAAGCAAATACTCACCAACAACCACACACCACACAACAGAACCACTAACTCAGGAACCTATCCTTGCAACAAAGCCCGTTGCCAACTGTGCCCACATATCTATTCAGGGGACACCATCACAGGGCTTAATAACATCAGCCACACTATCAGAGGCTCGTTCACCTGCACATCCACCAATGTGATATATGCCATCATGTGCCAGCAATGCCCCTCTGCCATGTACATTGGTCAAACTGGACAGTCTCTACGTAAAAGAATAAATGGACACAAATCAGACGTCAAGAATTATAACATTCATAAACCAGTCGGAGAACACTTCAATCTCTCTGGTCACGCAATTACAGACATGAAGGTCGCTATCTTAAAACAAAAAAACTTCAAATCCAGACTCCAGCGAGAAACTGCTGAATTGGAATTCATTTGCAAATTGGATACTATTAATTTAGGCTTAAATAGAGACTGGGAGTGGCTAAGTCATTATGCAAGGTAGCCTATTTCCCCTTGTTTTTTCCTAGCCCCCCCCAGCCCCCAATGTTCTGGTTGAACTTGGATTTATGCTGGAAATGGCCCACCTTGATTATCATGCACATTGTAGGGAGAGTGGTCACTTTGGATGAACTATTACCAGCAGGAGAGTGAATTTGTGTGTGTATGGGGGTGGGGGGGTGAGAAAACCTGGATTTGTGCTGGAAACGGCCCACCTTGATTTTCATACATATTGTAAGGAGAGTGGTCACTTTGGATAAGCTATTACCAGCAGGAGAGTGGGGTGGGAGGAGGTATTGTTTCATGGTCTCTGTGTATATAATGTCTTCTGCAGTTTCCACAGTATGCATCCGATGAAGTGAGCTGTAGCTCACGAAAGCTTATGCTCAAATAAATTGGTTAGTCTCCAAGGTGCCACAAGTACTCCTTTTCTTTTAGTTCTTAATGTACCTCTATAAAAATACACACAAGATCAGCTTTGCTCCAGACAGTGGATTTGGTCTAAGACTGTAAACAAAGAGCCTGTGATGGGAGTGAGCCCACAGGAGCAGCTTGTGAAAGTAGCCTTCAGAGCACGTTTTACATACAGTAGGCTAGAGGTTGTGGAGTGCAGTGTTTGCATATGCACGTGAAAGCTGCAAAGATGTATGAAATCTGATTTCCTTTCTGACCAGCACTCTACTTGCTATAATTTTAGCACAAAAAGAACAGTTAGCGCTGCATTCATTTCTCTTATATGACTATGTAGCTCTCATGCTCTGTTTTGCCACAACTGCTTTACAACCATAGCACTTTGTGCTATCCCATATCCGTCGCTCTGTCTCCTGGACCTCTCTGATATGTTTTAGTTCCCTCCATAATTAAAGCCATTTCCAGTTGGCTTTTATACACATAATATATAGCCAGCCTCGTGTAACCCACATACCTCCTGGGTGTGGTGTTCTGTCCCATCTAGTGGCACCCAGACCACTTAGAGATTAATGAGTCTGCTCTACAGCCTGGCCATATGGCTTTTAGCTCATGCAGTAGAAGCTCATACACTAAGCTCCAAAGGTCCAAGGATCAATCCTGCCTGCTGACAACCAGGGTCTGTCGGTGTTATAAGTCGGGGCTCATCCGGGATTTCAACTGGGAAGTCTCTGAAGCTTGGGACGTGCTTCCTCAGCTAGGGGAAGTATGTACCCACATGCCTCCTGGGTGTGGTGTTCTGTCCCATCTAGTGGCACCCAGACCACTTAGAGATTAATGAGTCTGTTCTACAGCTTTAGCTAAGGATCATATGGCTTTTAGCTCATGAACTAAGCTCCAGAGATCCCAGGTTCGATCCTGCCCACCGATGACCGGGGTCTGTCGTGTTACATTTGCACACGATATCTACATCAGTCAATGGTAGCTGCAATTGCAAAAGCTTTTCTTGCTCAGAAGGATTCAGAAACCTTCCTTCAAAACCTAACTCCCATGTTGTTCCATGGATTGGCTGTAAAAGCTAGGTATCCTTCCTCCTAGACCAAACACATCAGCCAAGATTTTTAAAAAGTGGGCACCTACGACCATATTTAGTTACCTAGATAAAAGTGGCCTGATTTTCAAAGGCGTGGAACACCCAGAAGCTCCAGTTGACCATCTGTGTATCCAGACACAGGTGGAAGAGAAGAGATGTATGGCTAGGAATGGATATTTAAATCATAAAAAGATGATCTAGACAAAATTTAAGAATCTGATATTTCTACTTGCTGGGCAAGTTGTACATGCACCCACCCATCCATCCTTGTGATACTACTTTCTGAGCAGTATGGAGGCAGACCTATATTTTATCTTGTAAGTTTAAACCTTTCAGTCAAGTGTGACCTCGTGGATACCGCACTGGACAGGGTCTCAGGAAATCAGGGTTCTATTCCTCACTCTCCCATTAGCCTGCTATATGACCATGGGCAAGTCTCTGCACCTCATCTGTAAAAAGGGGAGAATGATAAAGACTTGTTTTGTAAAGCATTTGGAGATCTATGGATGAAAAGTGTGAGATAAGAGCAAGGGCTTATTACTGTAAAGTCTATTTTTGACAAGTTAAGTTTTAAAGATAAACATCAAGATATTTAACATATCAGGAAATTTAGAATCACACAGAAAAAAAAAAACACAATGGTGGAAGTGCCTTAGTTATACTTCTCTCTTGCTTTACTTTTAGTAAATGCTGGCGGATCTCATCTTAAAAAATACTTTCACAGAATATGTTGTAAAAGTTTCATACTCATTGCTGTAATACAAGCATTGAAAGATTGAGTTGAAGTGGGAGACTCTGAATCATCGTAACAGTAACACGTTTCCGCTGTCCCCCCACGCAATAACACACACACACCCCCATCCCCCCACACACACACAATCTCCACTCAGGTGGTTACCAACGTTTATACTAAAACATTCACAGCACAGCAGCATTCCCAGTAACACATTATTCAGATTCATGCTTCACTGATTGAATAGTATTTTTCTGTAGCCATGTAAAACAATTCAAGCCTAGTTTTACTGATAAAGAAAAAAATGGAAACTTGCCACCTGTAATAGAAGGCACTTGCCCTGGAGCGTCCCCTGGCAGCCCGGTGTGGAACCACAGTTACATCTCGGCCTCAGTGTCTCCTAGTGGGCATTCCATAAGTTCAATGAGGCTTCTATACAATGACAATGCCTCTTGAAGGGTTTAGTTTAATCAGCCATCAGAGATGGTATCCAAACAAGCCATCTTCTTCTGCAGTAAGTCCCCAGGCTTCTCTACTGCTTGGAGCTCTGCAGTCTCTTCTCTGCTGATGCAGGGTCTCTCTCAGGCCTACCTGCCTGGAGACCTTTGTAGTCTCTCTCCTTGGATCTCTCTCTTTGTGTTCTGGGCCTGTTCCTCTGCCTGGGAGCCTCTGCTTGCCAGGGAGACAACTCTAGAAGTAGCTTCCTACCTAACTTCTCTGAGAAGCTCTCTCACCCACAGCCACCTCTCTGTTCTGAGCTTCTCCCTGAGCCCTCACCTTTTATTAGGCCCAGATGCTCCTTAACTAATTACTGATCAGCTGCTTATCCAACTGGCCATGCACAGGTGAATCTTGGTTGGCTTATTCTCTTTAACAGAGCCTGTCACCTCTCAGTGGGCCGTCCCCGTGATACCACCACCAAAGATTTCCACTGACTCACTCATTTTGGATTCAAGATTTTCAGATGTCAGTTTATTTTTAAGGAAGTTGACATTTTTATTGCCATAAGGATGTGTCTGGCAATGGAAGAAACTTAAGCTCCCCTTGGTGGGATAGAGAGGATTTAGGGCCTCAACTAGATTTGATATTCAAACTGGGAGTTATGTCCATCTTTTAACCCATACCTACTGGACCAGGTTGTGTAGCATGCATCTTACTGAGGTTCCTGAATTATTATTATTTTTCGTCTCATCCCTGGCAGGTCAGCTGTTAATTAATCAAAACTTAAAAAATACTTCTCTCATTACCTTGTTAGAAGACTGAAAGAACTTTACACCTCTAAAACTACCTTCTGTTCTTACAAAGTTTATTGCCAGAAAGGTAATGACTAGACCCTACAGTAAAACTCCCCTACAATGCATCATATAAAAATATTAGATTTATTAATGTTGGAAAAAATAAGAGGGAAATCAAGAGATTTCTGTACATATCACAGGGGGAGTTCATTAGATTAACTAAAATGTTAAATAAACTTTTGAATCTGGCCTAACTCCATAAAGTCCAGAGCATTCTAATGTCAGCTTCCCTTCCAATATTAACTCACCTTGTTTTGAATTGGTCTTTCAGAGATCTAAGATGAGCATATGATCACTCTGATATCATTTACAGCTATACACAGGCTCAGTATAACTTCAGAGTTAGTATGCCATATCTTTCTTTCTGTTGAGCATTCTTGAGTCACTGCATGATGAAGTGGGCTAGTTTCACATTCATGAAATGCTCTGGCCTTTTTTTCCATTTTAATAGGGTGTTTTAAACTGCTATCTTCACAGCGCTGTAGTATTATCTACTGCCCTGATCAGTAATCCAGCTAAAGGCCCCTAACTAGCAGAAAGCCAGCTCCATAGATGCTTGCTCACTAAATATCTATAAAGCTTCCCTCGCTAGGCAGCAGAGCTGGTCAGAAAACCAAAATTTCTGAAAACTAAAAAATTCTGGGGAAAAGAAACATTTGAAATTTTTTGTTGGAAAATGTCAGGTTTACCTTGGGAAGTCCTGAACCAATCTGAACAATTGGTTCAGGAATCCCCATAAAAAAAAAATACTCGAGATGAACCGATATTTTTGGTAGAAAACACTTTCCACACAGAAAAATTTGACCAGTTCTATGAGGCAAACATAGAGTTTTCCCTCTCTTTCAAGGAGGTTCGTCAAGAGGTGGCTACTTCCCTCGGTGGATGGAAGAGATTTAAAAGGAATGGAGCACCCTTGGTTGAACTTTGAAATGGAGCTGTCATGTAGGGATATGAAGAGAAGACAAGAGACCCCTTTATTGCTCTTCTGAATCATGAAATCAGCAATTGGAGCGGGGCAGGGTGAAAGAGACAATGTCTCCATTGCCTTCCTATTAGCTATGATAGAATACCTCTGTTCCCTTGACACACTCAAATACATAGCAGGAAAACTGAAGGGAAGAATGGTCTCTTCACCGTTAAGTACAAGTCACATTAAGGAAACACAGGCATTGCCAGTCTGGCTCAGTTGTTGGTCCTCAATGACTCAGAAAATCAGGCTATTTATTTAAGATTGGGACTTTCAAATGAACCTAAGGGAGTTGTGCACCCAACTCTCACTGAATTTCAGTGAGATCTGGGTAGCTAACTCACTTGGAACCTTTGAAAAATACCAGTCTGTGTCTAAATTTCAATTTTGATGCTTATGTTAAAGTATCTATGTCTGAAAATTTTGCCCATCTGATCTATTCCAATTTTGAAGAGTGGGTAGCAAAGTGTTGGTTTTTTTTCTTTAAAGCTATTCCAGTGCTAATACACACATTTCAGTTTATTTGGCTTAAACTTTCCACAAACTGACACAGATTTCTCTATCCCTATGTAGAGCACCAGGAAAATATCAAAAGCTAATTAAAGTTCTGAAACGTGGAGCTGTATCTTTGTTCAAACAAAGGTTAAGAGCTTTATTTTACATTACATCTATCTTTACTAAACACTACTGTAAGTTTGCCTTAATATTTGACAGGTTTCAGAGTTTTCTTTTTGTACTCTGGAATACATTCCAGGAACAGGTTTTGATATTTCTTTCCCTGAACTGATTTACAGAACATGTCCCAATTCTTAAAATTAATATCCTTCCATATCTGAAGGATAAAGATTATTTGGAATCACAGACATGGTTTGACTGTAATGAGAGCAATGATGTCATTTTTTTTTAAGGTAATGAAGTCCAAACTTGTCACAGCACTTGCGGTGTTTGGGAATAATTGAGTGGTGAGGTATATCCGTTTATTATGAGCAGAGCGAAACCTGTAGATTAAAAAGATCGCGTATTTTTCTTTAAATAATAGAATTATGCCATCAAATTAAGTCTGGGAACTAAATCAATCTTCTGATGACTGGATTCAAGTTAAAGGGCAAAAGAAAAGCTTTATAATCATCTCTGCATGGTTGGCTGTTTTCTAGTCAGGCATGCTGACTGCAGCATAATGCCATACTTCCTCTTTAGTGAAATGTCAACTGCTATTTAGCTATAAATTTCCCTAAACTCCAGAGAAGGTTTATGGAGAAATACTTGACAATGGCTGGATTTATATCAATTAAGTGAAACACTGGATGGAACAAAGTGAACAAAAGATGGTTAAGAGAATACAGTACCACATTCCAGACTTGTTATTCTCCTCTAGTAGAACTGATGAATATTCAATAGTGGTAAAATACCATCCACAGAGAAAAGGCATCTATAATGCACATTTATTGAATGAGTAAAATGATCTGAACAAAAGGCAATATTATTATATTATTATTAACACAATACGTAACTCCATAATTTTGCCTGTTATTTTTCAAAGATGGCGGCAGGGAGCCATGGTCCCTGCTCCAAAGATCTTACCATCTAAATGAGACTAACATAGAATGTGATTATAGACAGAAGAATAGGGGATAAGAATCAGATGGATGTGGGTAAAAGAAATATGGGTGAAGTCCTGTCCCCACTGAAGACAAAGAGAGTTTTACCATTGACTTGTGACAATTTTAGGTGCACCCTGAGAAAGGCTAAGAGGGAAGGAAGTCAGTGGGGGAAAGAGTGGTACATGCAGAATATCTCCTCAGCCACCATGGATATTGTGAACACACCAAATCCGTCTTCTACTCTCTATCCTGGCTTTCCATAGAATATTGACTCAAGTTCAAGGTGTCCATCCTTATCTTCAAAGAGCTCAGTGGCCTGCTCCCAGCATATCTTAAAGATTGCCTAAAACTCTGGGGAGAAGTCTGTGGTAGACAACTTTGCTCCCCAGGTACAATGGCACTTTCTACCAGAAGGTTAAAGCTATGTGGGTGACAGAACTTTCTCAGGCACTACTCTGAGACTGTGGAACTAACTCCCACCAGAACCAAGGACCATACCAAACTTGACCATATTCTGCGACAAGTGTACAGTTCACTTCTACAACCTTCTTTCTCTAGCACCCATAGAGCAGTGTGGACACAAATAAATAAAACCTTAAACCACTCCATTGTATACACAATTCTCCTCCTGGGAAGAGGAGGAGAATGAACATGAAGTGATAGATGTTAGTTGCATTGCTTAATGCACAAAGGTGCTCAGATGCTACAGTGATGAGGGAACTGTATAGAACAGAATAGAAGATGGAAACTGTATTTTGATTAGTCAACAAAGCCCCAGGTATAGGGCATCTCAAGAAGAGAGAGGGGGATGTGTTAAAGAGAGATGGAGAAATGTGAGTGGGGCTGATTCTCCTTTACACCACTCTGGTGGTGTAAAGGGGCCTTGGAGCAGACAAAAATGTAAATGTAAATTTATGACGTGTCCAGGGCTGCTTTCAAGCATTGGCGCTCCCTTGTGGTTGAGCAGAATTTTAGGGTAAGCCTGCCTCAGTTTCCCCTTTGTTCAGCCAACCATCATTTAGTCCCATGTCTAGTAGTTCCTCAATATGATGCCAGCCAGATTGTCAACAGTCTCTCCATTTCAGGCCAGAGTCTAGTGAATCAGGAGGCCGGTAACACTGGTGAAGGGATGACAGTCGTCAGCCTTTGTTCTTCAGGCTTTACTGACCCTTTGCTGTGGTTAGTAGGGAACTCAGGCCCACTCACTCTTCCAAGAACCCTGTATGAGGTAGTTGGAACTGGTTTCTCCCAGTCCCTCATTGCTTTTCTGGACTTTCCCTACCACACCTCTCTTGCAAGCTGTTTCTCAGACTCACACTTTGTGATCCTCTTCTCCTGAAGACCCAAATTTCCTGCTATTCCCTTATGGAATGATCCTGCTCCCAGTGGTTCTTCAGCCTCCCTGGCAGTCACCCCTCACTTCTGCCCTGTAGCTTTGCTATCTCACCTAGCTGTTGTGGGACGAGCATCAGCCCCAGCAGAGGAGGCAGCTCAACTCCTGTTAACCATTTAGCTGCTGCGATAGTATGGGGTCTGTATTCCCATGACACACCCCCTGTAAGACTTCTGGACACTCCCAGAGTGGCACAAAGAGGTTGTAGTGAAAATGAGAATTGGGCCTGAATGACCTCCATGAGACATGTCAGTGATGTGGAGAGGGCAAAAGGCAAACCAGAGGGGACTGAGGAGAGAACTGGAGAAGAAATCATGACACTAAGATAACTTAGAGATAAAGGGGAAGAGGAGGGAGGGTGGGGACAATAGGGAGAGATGCAGGGTCTAGTGGTTTCCTTTAAGGTAGGGGGAACTACCACCTGAATGCAGAGAGAAAGCAACCGAAGGAGGAGAGTGTTTGATTATAATAAACCAGAAGGGAGGGAGAGAGGGAGGATACCAGGGGGAGCTTCAGAGGCATGAGAAAATGGGGTCAATTTCACAGGTCTGAGGTGAACAGAAGCCTGGAGACTTTAGAAAAGGGCACACATGTAAAATGAGATAAAAATCGGAGGAGGAAAGGGGATCAGTTAAAGAGGAGAGGAGCGAAGGATCGAGAGCTCCTGCTGGATCCTGCCAATCCAGAGGAGTTGAGCAGAGTCAAAGGTGACAACATGTGGTTGAGGATTAGAGCAACAGAAGATGTTCACTGGTGAAATCACTGGTGTGTCAGAAATAAAGATTCTGCAGCAATGTCAGTGTGATTCTGCAGAAACAGTAAAGCAAGGGATGACCCAGTGAGAAAGCCTGGACTAGCTACTAGGGTTAAATTAAGAATCAACAGCAACCTTTGCTTGAAACACAAAATGAAGCTTTCCAGAAGCTTGGTAAAATTTGGATACAGGTTTTTCCACCCATTAGGTCACAGTGCACGTGCTTCTGCTCTTCCATTTCTTTGGGACTAAGCCAAAGTGCTGAGTTACTGCAAAAAAACCCATTGAGCTTCCTGGAAGGTCATGATCTGCTTAGAATGAAAAGGCAAGTGTCATATGTAGAATTCCAAATAAAAATGGTTCAGCCAGCATGACTCAGCCAGCCCCAGCACTCAGCCAGAAATGAACAGCAGAATATTCATAAAGCAGCCAGTAAAACTTGCAATATAGTGGGTTCAGTTATACTGATCTGTCAGGTACATCTAAGTTACCTGTTCCTAGAGCTGGTTAGAATCCCCCAGTCCCTGCCCCAGGAAAATGTTAACAAAAACAAAGCAAAAGTTCATTCATTTGGCCAAAACTTGGTAACTTCAGGCTGAAAAGTTTGATTCAGAAATTATGCCATGTGTTGTAACAAACAAGCAAGGTATTAACAAACTTCAAAAGGACTTTATTTTTAAAGTGGAAACCTCTTACCAAGCTGCTGCTGCACCCTCGGTAGCTCTCACTCAGCTTCCTCAACTCCCTCCCCCCCCCCCGCTTCCTGTTTCCTGTCCTTTCAGATTCCCAACAGCCAGTGCTCCCAGTTCTAATAATTGCAAGCAGCATCTAAACACCACGCCATGGTACCTCATGGGAACTGAAGTTCAGTTGCCTTATGCCCGCATTTTACTCTCTGGGCCTGACTCCTTGGCTGGACTATATCTCCCATGATGCACCCTGGCTTCCCCTCTTCCTGAGGTGCTGTTGACCTTCTTTTGAACCATATGGTGGCAGCATGTCATGGAGGATAATAGTTCTGCTGGCAAACCTGGCCCATACAGGAGAATGGGGGTATGTGGTGCCTGAACTACAACTCCCATGAGGCACCATGGTGGCATGTCTCAACTGACATTTTCAGTTTTTACCTCAAAGTTTACAAACAAACAAAGAACCTACGAACCAAACAAACAATTGTACAGATATTCAATGTTTCAATCATAAAATGAAATTTTCAGTGGAAAGTGCACTTTTCACTATATATACACATTTTATTTTATTTATGTATTTATTTGGAATCCCAATTTGCTGTTCTATTGGTGCTAGGGTGTTTGTCCTCATTTATCACTCAAGTTGGAAACAATTTCTTTGTCTTTAGAGGCCCAATTCAGCATATGTTTAAGTCCCTGCTTTTCTCAGTTGGGACCAATGTTAGGGAAGGATTCCTGTCCTTTTTGAAGATCAGTGCAGAACATGAGTTTGTGGAATGTTAACCAGAGGCACTTGTTAGCTGAGTGATGAGACTTACCATGAAAATGTTTAGTAAAATTTAATCTCTCCTTGAAAGATGGAGATTTGGTTTCTTTTACAAATATTTGGATTAGGATGATCATAATTTCATGGATCATTGCTTGAGCAAGAACTACAGGATCATTCCCCTCAACAGCAATAAAATGAAGAACTATTTGCTGACATGTTTATAGAATTCATATTAATTTCCTACCCCACAAAAATTGGCTATGCAGGTTGTGACGTTCCCCTCTGGTGTTATCTGGACCAGTGATCTTCTAGGTCACTCCAATCCTTGACTCTGGGAGCCAGCCTTAACCTGCTCTGCTGTGAAAACCCCCAGTCCTGGGCTGTTCACGCACAGCGTCTGGCATGTAAGCTGCTCCCAGCTACTTGCAACCGAATGACACTAGCCAATATCTCCGGTCTCAGACACAACCCTAGGAACCTCCATCTTGCAGGTCCAGTTATGCCTACTGGACGCTGCAGCTTATATGAGTTTGTCAATTTAACAAAGAAATTGATATGTACCAGGCTTGTTATCCCAAGGGGAGTCTCTGACACGCTTCAAACCAAACGCATTGCTTCAGGTAGAACAAACAAATTTATTAACTACAAAGATAGATTTTAAGTGATATTAAGTGATAGGCAAAAAGTCAGAGCGGTTACCAAAATAAAATAAAATATAAGCATGCAGTCTAAACTCACAACCCTATTAGACTGGGCAGCAACTAGATTAAGCAGTTTTTCTCACCCCACTGGATATTGCAGTGCTTAATATACAGGTTTGTTCCTTAAACCTGGGCCAATCTCCTGTGTTGGACTCTTGTCTTCTTCTCAGTGTCTTGGTTGCTTGCAGCATAGGTGGGGGCAGGAGAAGGGCCCAGTATGCGTCTACTCTGTCTTTTTTATATCGTCAGTCCATGTGCTTGGAGAGCACAAGTCCAGGCATGTCTGGGGGCCATTGCTGAGCCTCTCCAAGCAAGGTGGAGCAATTCCCCTGGTGGGGCCTCATGCAGGTGAGTCATCCCATTGTAGCTCCCTTGCTGGACAATGGCTGTTGATGGACTGTTTGACACCGCACCTGGGTGTTGGTTACTTTCCTTGTTGTTGCCTCTGGGGAGCTAATATCTGGCTGATTCCCCCAATTTACTGCATGTTTTAGTGACCACCATGCAACACAATTCTCATAACTTAATATGCTTTAATGATACACATATATGGATAGAGAAATGACTTTCAGCAGATCATAATCTTTCCCCTGATATCTTGCAAGGCCTGCTTTATATGTAAGATCATGATTATATGAAAATGAGGAACATGGGGGTTCCAGGACGCTCCCGCAAGGTATAGAATGTCACACTGGAATTTCCCAGGGAGGATTAAAGTGTCAGATTATCTTGTTCCCTCTCAAATATAATTACAATTTTGTGCACATATTTTTAAAGCCACTGATGATTGCCCGACACTCACAAGATTATTATTTGGATTGGTAATGTATTTTTTTCTCTTAGCCTCCTCCTTATAAATGAATTATTAACTAATTATAAAAAACAAACTATTCTTGTTTTGATTTCCTAAATTAATCTCTTTTAAGTGGATTTCACATTACAAGTATTTTATATCATTGTATTATCTGGATCAAAACAGATTTCTTGGCATGAAATTCTTTATTGATTAAAGTTTGAGTGATAATGGACCAGCTCTTCAGCTGGTGTAAATCAGCATTGCTCCTTTGACGTCAGTGAACCTATACTGACCTACACTATTTGAAATCTGGCTCAGTGTAGTCCACCATTATATTCTGGCGTACAGAACTCAGAAATAAATGGTTAGCATTTTACCCCTGTTACGGGGGCTAACCTTGGGTAACTGTACTGAATTTAATAGGGTCATTTAGATCAGAATCTGGTCCAGCTTAAAAAAATGAAAAAAAAAAAAAACATTTCAGTAAATGAATAAATAAGCATGATTGTAATAGTTCTGGCAGCTACCAAAGCCATGCATCCTTTGACAATGTGCTATGAGTCTTTTCCTCCCCAAAGCACGATTAATACCAGTGCTGAGACCTTGTATCTACCCTTTCTGGAGATGGAGAGTTTAGGACAGGAAGCAGTTCTAGACTTCTATAGTCCTTGTATTTAGCAGTATGCAAGCACTAATTTGAGCCAGTCCTGCACCATGGGCTATCTCCCCACATGCTTCTGTTGTCCTGCAGAGCCAGGAACAATCAAGCACCTTCATTTGCAGCCTTAGAGACAGATTTTGCTACTCTCGCCCACCTGACCCAGCGACGCATGTAGTTACACTGAAATCAATGGAGCTATTCTCAGAGTATGGTGCTCCTCAGAATAAGCAAAAGGGCAGAATCCAGATTTGGATGGGAATAAGGAAAGGATGTTAAAAATGCAGCGTATATTGCATCGGTGCTAATGCCAATATTTATTTCTGACTCTTGGAATGAAGCAAACGTTAGCAAGAATTGCTATGATTGCTGGGTTAGTCTGTTCCTCAGGGAGATTTCAGATGTGATGTGGTGCAGAATTTGACCCATGCTGTGTACAAGGGAGCAAATACAATGCTCCTCAGGCCTAATCCTGACCCTGCTGATGTTTTGCATTAGAATTGCCAAAGTATATCGTAGTTTAGCATCCAGTGTTATTGACTCCACAGTAAATGCAATGTGGAATTGAAAAGGAAATTAATTGTATTCCATACAGCATATCCATCATACGCAAGCAATAGAACGACTCTGGATAATCATGAATGCCTTTTCCATTTAGCTAAAAATAAATATTGAAAAAACAAGGTAATCATCCACTGTGTAAAAATATTTTTTTCTTCTCTGCCTTAAATCATACTGACACTCACCTAATTACTAAAATACTCACATGGATGCCTCCCCCGGGGTACGTATGATAGAAGATTGCTACTTTCCAGATTGGCCCCTGGACCAGATGACGGTAGGGAGGACACTTATTGATTGTTCTCTGATATACTACTCACATATTTCTCCCCTATAACAGAGGCAACTCACTCGCAGCTAGATTCTTCATCCCTGAACATTTTTAAACCAAGACTGGATGCTTTTCGAACAGAATTGCTCTATTTCTAACAAAAATGAATTCAGGGCAGTCCTATGACCTGTGTTATACAGGAGGCCAGACTATGTAATAGCAATGGTAACGTCTGGGTTTATAATCTATGAAGCCAGGGAGACACCCTCATCTCATGCAAGATCAGCTCACTTGTGATTGCTCCTTTGAGTCACTAATCCCTCTCTGTCCATGCTCCAAGACTGTCCCATAAGACTTCCTACATGCACCCTACCCTATGAGACACACACTCGCTCTCCACTACCTCAATGAGACATTTTGGCCCCATATGGTTCCCGATGACACAGCACACAATACCTTGATCCATTCAGCTCCATGAGGTACTGCCCCAATGTGTTATCTCCATCATCAGATTGGTGGGTGGCATCATGTGCAGAGGAAGCACTTTCTAGTGGTTAGAGCGGACAACAGTAGGTTTCTATCTGTAACTCTGTCGATGTCAGTGTCTCCATCTTTAAAATTACATTTGCCAGCCTTTGTAATGTGCTTTCAGATAATGGTGGGAGACTAGAGAAAATGTATTAAAGAAGCTCGTTTCCAAAGTAGTGTAACAGCAACTGTGTTTCTGTGTAGTGAAAAGCTAAGAAAAAACTGGAAAAAAAAACAAAAAAAACCTTGCAAGGCTGGCAGCAGTTACAACCCAGAGATAACATGATTTGTCACAGAAAAATGACATCTTCTTAAAGAGACAGAAGCATGATTTAAGGAATGTATGATATATAAACTAGAAGAGTTTACCATTGATTAACATCTGGGAAAAACAACATAAGAACTGATAATGAACTAAGGTTACGATTACTGATTAGCCATGGTTACATCTACTAGTGTGCTGCAAAGAACCTAGCTTTGAATAATTTACTGCATGCATGGGGTTACTGTGTGAAAAGAAAAAGGTTTGACAATGAATTATCACCCAAGCAGGCAATTTTGAACTGAATGAACATTTTGCTAATTAAGTAACTGTTTAAATGTTGCCTTTCCAATGACTTTGGATTGAACTGGCATTGATAGCCCATAAGGAAAGGCAGGTAAGCAAAGAACTCATTAAAAATCCACAGTTCCATATTGGTGCCAGGATCACTTCCTGCAATGAGTACACAATTTGGATAAATTGTGTGATAGGACTTTTTGTTTTATTCTGATGTGATCTATTACTTCTTGACTAATCTTATGTTAAATTAATTCAAACTTTGTATACACTAACTAGAGTGGGTTGGGAATTTATATATATACCTAAATGACCTTTCTGCCTGTGAAAATCTCTCCAGGTGTTCTATACCTGATGTTCTCACCCTCAAGCAAGAGGGAGCAAGCAGGAAATGATAGAGCTGCTGATACTTGGTGTGTAAGAGTAGCATAGCAGTGAAAAGAATGACAGTGTTTCTGCGGCTTCTTTCTGTCATAGCAAAAGCAGGATCACAGCATTAGAATCGAGAAAGAGTTAGTTCTGGAAATGGAACAATTTTTAAGGTTACCCACAGTAGGTGTTGTTAACAGTGTAAATATTAATAAGCGCCCATGCCAAATATTTGTAATGGACCGATCCAATACTTTGGGGTGATGCCTAAGTCAGTGGTTCTCAAACGAGGGCTGCTGCTTGTTCAGCGAAAGCCCCTGGCGGGCCGGGCTGGTTTGTTTACCTGCCACTTCCGTAGGTTCGGCTGATCGCGGCTCCCACTGCGGTTCGCTGCTCCAGGCCAATGGGGGCTGCAGGAAGAGCGGCCAGCACATCCCTCAGCCCGCGCCACTTCCCGCAGCCCCCATTGGCCTGAAGCAGCGAGTGGGAGCTGCGATCGGCCGAACCTGCGGACGCGGCAGGTAAACAAACCAGCCTGGCCTGCCAGGGGCTCCTAGTTTGAGAGCCACTGGCCTAAGTCATATATATATACAGTACTTATTGTGTTAAGCCCTATATTTTGGGGAAGCATTCTTCTACACAGCGTGAGGGGCTTCACTCAGGAAACAATTATATATAAAGCTTTCCCCTGCTCCCATCCCAGCACAGAGCTGTAGAATTCTATTGACTTATCTCTAGGCTGCCTATTACATTTATGGATTGGAGACAAGTCTGTTAAACTTATCCCTTGTCAAGGACAATATCCTATTATATAATTATGCTGGAATAGCTGTATTAGTGCCAATTTACTCTGCCCAGCATTAATTATTTAGTATCCAAATGAAACTCTTCAGCATCAGGACAGAAGAGGTAACCACTGAAGGTAAACCAAATCGTGGATTTAGAATACAACATGTTTCAAGCATTTATGGGAAGTAATTTGGATAATCATGACAATTATGCAATTAAATGTGTCTCATAAAACTATACTAATTTTATAGTCACTAAGCAAAATACCAGCAAACTTAAAGACTGAAAACATTTTCAATTACCTTTCTATAATAACATCAGGAGTGAGGTGTGCAGGCAGATTGCTGTCTAATAAACCTGGCATTTCAGTCTTCTGATAACCTCCTTAGCAATAATAAGTTTACAAACAATTACACCTAACAAATGGAATCTAGATGAAGCCATAAACCTAGTCCTTTAGTAATACAAGCTCCTCTTAAAGACAGTTTTATAAACGAATTACTTCTCTAATTTATGCCCGTGATGGCCATGAATACAAATTAGTGTCACAAGATTTAGACAGGATACCTGTTGTTCTATACAGTGAAATATGAATGTACTACTTTCACAGTAGCTGTTGAAAATAAAGGATTCTGAAAATATTACAAGGTTAGCTCTGTGCAATACAAACTCGGGGCCAGAACTTTAGCTGGTGTAAAGTGACATAGATCCACTGTCTTCCTGATTTCAACCAGCTGAGTATTGTTGCTACGGCTCTCTACAATATGTATCAATTCTATCCATCATCTTTAAATATACATTTAAAATACGTTATGTATTTGACGTCCCCTCCACTCCAATATGTTCATTCGGGACAAAAGAAAATAGCATTCCATATAGCAACCAACCTCCAGAGGCATAGCGCGCAATGGACAGACCCTTATCAAGAGAGGTCCCAGGGTAGAGAAGATGGAGGTTTCAGGTCATGACTGAGAAACATTGGTAGAATTGTGCAGGGAAGTTTGTATAGCACCAACCTGAGTTATGCTTTAGGCTCAAGCTACATGTTGGGCTCAAGCTTGCTCCGCTTTACAAAAATTGTAGCTCTCAATCAGGGTCTACTGGTAACTCATCAGAAGCTGCTTTCTTCAATGGGGAGGGAAAAATGGAACTAACAGACTGTTGTATGTAACTGGAAGTCCCAGAATGGATGTGTGCAATGTGAAGATGAACCACTGGCCAGTCTAGCACCGACTGAAAAAATCAGTAGTTTTGGGAACAACTGTCTCCTAACAAAGAAAGACCTTCCCCTACCAAGGAAACATCTAACAGATGACTTCATGGGCATTTATCAGCTATCAGCAGCCTTTCTTCTAGTCTTCATATCATCCTCCAAGGAAGGACAGAAAACCACCCATTTCATTCCCTAGATTTTAATGAGTGACTATGATGTAAATCCTGAGAAGGTCATATTTGACTAAGTAAGTATTTAACTAAAATATTTCTCTGATAGCCAAGGATTCATTAACTGAATGTGCAAACCAAACAGGTGTAAATGCTCCTAAAAGAAGCTTAGGCATAACAAACAATGTCAGCTGAGCTTCAATTTCTCTACTAAACCGGGATATGTGGTAGAAAAACATATAGCTTGTATAGTCACCTGGTATTAAATGCCCTCTTGTATTTGGCAATGAAGTGGATTAGGCTCAGTCTTTTGATTATTTAATGCAGTGGTTCTCAAACTAGGGCTCCCGCTTGTTCAGGGAAAGCCCCTGGTGGGCCGGGCCGGTTTGTTTACCTGCCGCTTCCGCAGGTTCAGCCGATCATGGCTCCCACTGGCCATGGTTTGCTGCTCCATGCCAATGGGCACTGCGGGAAGGGTGGCCAGCACATCCCTCGGCCCGCACTGCTTCCTGCAGCCCCCATTGGCCTGGAGCGGCGAACTGCGGCCAGTGAGAGCCGCGATCGGCCGAACTTGCGAAAGTGGCAGGTAAACAAACCAGCCCGGCCCGCCAGGGGCTTTCCCTGAACAAGCGGCAGCCCTCGTTTGAGAACCATTAATTAAATGAATGGAAGCACTTGACAAAATGCCTCATCCTCATTTTCAGTCATTTGTCTAAATGCCTTAAAGTTTTAATCAATGGCTTAAAAACTGGAATGAGATGAACATTTGGACCAAATGCCTTGGTTGACAGACTAATGTGCTGGTACATGTCAGAGTCAATAGAAATATTGCTTTCTGCATACTTGTTTATTGGCCTATGGCCCAAAACAGCATTTCTCTAAAGAAACATTCCTTCTGGCTTATTTTCTGTTACCGTCCCTGCATTTACCTCTGGTGTAAATAAAATACCTAAATTCCATCATGAAAAGAACTATACATTCCCTAAAATACAGACATTTTTACTAACCTTGCTGCAAGATGTTGCTGTGAGTGTTCTGTCTATTTTAGAGGACTGGGAACATGTTTTGTGTTCCATGACTTCAGAAGAAAGTGCTGTAAGCACTCCAGACACTTAGGTCTATGGATGCTAACATTCGGTGGGTTTCCATTAACCCCCACGCATTCCAAGGAAGTAATAAGATCCTTACACTAGGCCTGCCACAAATTAAGGTGCAAACACGCAAGGCACAGTCACTTTTAACAGTTACAAGATCCTAACCCAGTCCCCTAGGCTACCCACTGTCTTCTCTCTGAAGCTAGCGCCTAGGCGGCTGCTTCCAGCACCTGTTCACACACAGCCTCTGTCTCTCCCATCTTAGTCCCCTCTGACCTAAGAGTTTAAAACTTCTTTTTCCTGTGCTCTAGGAATTAGACTTGGTTGTTGAACTGGGTAATGCAGTGCCCCCTCTAATGGCTAGATCCTTTCCCACCAGCTCAGCTGGAGTGGATGGAAGGTACCCAGTAATGAGGCAGCAAGGCCCAGGCCCACCAAGATATTTAAGTGCCTAACTCCCATGAATTAGGTGTCTAAATATCTTTGAGGATATGGGTCGAGGTTCCTTATACTTTAATGGGCCAGATCCTCAGCTGGTGTAACTTGGCATAGCTCTACTGAAGTCAGTGGGGCTATGCCATTGGAGAACATGGCTCATAATGTCAAAATATTTTGTAAGGACTCAATCTTGGAAGGGGCTGGTTGCTTTTTGTAGAGTTTGCCCTTTATCATGTATTGTTTTATAACAACCAAACATGTATTAGGCCCTTCATCGTCATTAAATGTCAGTTGATAAGCATCCTCAACTCTCATTGAACTCTGAGTAATTCAGGTGAGGTCAATAGAAGGTGAGGGAACTCAGCACTATGTCAAAGATGCTTAGCATCTTGCAGGATCAAGCATTTGGTGAAGATTAGAAAGTGATACGGTTGATCTTGGCTGGAGTTTCTTAATGCATCTTTGCATCTTAAGCAGATAGTATTGATTACTTAACAGAGTACCAGTGTTTTAAGCTAATGGTTTAAGATGGATAGTTTCCTCAGATAAGTGGCTTACACATACAAAATTATAAACCGACAACAGTCCATTTTCTATCCAGTAGACAAACATATGTAGGCCAGATCCTCAGCTAGTGTAAACAAATATAGCTCCGCAATGGAGCTACCCTGCTTTACACTACCTGAGGATCAGATCCATAGCTTGCACCTTAATTCCTAAACTATATGCATCTACTGTGTGAGATTGGATATTTTTCCTATACAAGTTGAATGTACTCTAAATATCTCCCTAAAAGAAAAAGGACTATCAAAAATGAAAGCTAAAAGTGATGCAATCCAGTTTTATTTTTAAAGAATAGACAGATAATTCACCAACATGCCCTACAGTAACACAATGTTTTCAAACTACGGGAAGTGGGAAATTGAGTTCTACTGTTCAGCACATGGTTATACAACATCTGCACTTTGCACTGCTTCTTGGTGAAAAGGAAAGTTAGGAGAAAGCAATTGAGGAGGGGAAATTAGACATAATGTTGCCAGTCTTAGTCCCAAGCACCTACTCACAATTCTGAGCCCTGGGGATTTTCTATGTGGAGTAGAAATTCATGGAGTCTGGTATTTTCTTTGATGCCGTTTTGTTTATTTACAAGGAATGTACAAAGTCCTCTTCTCTGAATGCAGGACGAACCAAAAGCAAAAGGAGTAGTTTCTTGTTTTATATTATTTTAGGTTGCGGATTGTGATTAATTTATCCTTACAATTATGTTAATTGATAGGTGTATTCACACCCATTAATCTCATAGATTTTAACTCAATTTATAACAAGGTTTCACTCTTTCATAACAATACCATAACTTTTGAGGGGAGCAAGTAATTACTTTTATCTGGAACACTTCAAAACATCATGTATAACTTCAAAAGACTATCTAATGTGGAATTTATATTATATGATGGATGTTTTCTAATTTCTGAACAGACGAAATCAGACTAATAGAAATGATTTCATAGTATACTGTACAATATATTTCTGTTCACTTCTCAAAGTAATGAATTTATGGATTTATATTCTTTTCTAATAAAATTAGGATTAATAATAAATGACTTTTTTTAGAATGTTTGGAATTCTAAATATATTTTTCATTTGATTTATGCCAGTGTGTCTACTAGAATGTAAATAATCCCAAGAGTCAGGTCATGACATTTTCAAAATTTTCAGCATAATTTTAAAATAGGCTCAGGACTTGCAGGTACAAATTACAGGGAACGTTTGTTTCAGGTGCAAATTCTAGCATTTAGTTGTCAGTCTCCCTGATTTGCAGGCAGATGAAAAAAGAATGAATAATTAGGGGAGTTTCTGAGATTATTCCTAAATCTATGTAAAAAGTCAGTATTCAAGTTAATGCTGCTCATTTTGTCTAGCTTACACACCATAACAAAAAAATCCCATTGCCCCCATTATTAGAAAATGCAACACCTAAAATTCCATTCCTGTGTTTTAAGAAGTTTCTTCTGCCTTCCTCATTTCAGTTAAAGCTGATTTCTGTTACAAAAGGAACACATCAACTGTGCTTTGAGGCCTCTAAAGTCAACTTTTTGCAGCATCAGAGCAGCTTTTCTTCTTAAAAGGAAGAAAAGTGGGAGCAGTGGCGCTCTCTGAAAGAAACAAAGGAAGAGAGGAAATTGTTTGACACGTTCAAATGTGTCTGCAAAGGGCCATTTATAAGACAATTGCAAGATTCTTTTTAGAAGTAACTCAGTGGGAAAGATCTGTAAACATACAAGGATTGAAAATATACTATGGAGGCTGTAGGTTGCTGGTTTAAATGCACCCTAAAAACATAATCCTGAAATCACTGGCATTAAACGGTGAAAAATATGTCTGTCTAGGTTTATAGGCAATATTTCCATGGTTTTTCTAATGTATTTTGTTTTTGGTTTAGTATTCAAATGAATCCCAACACTCAATACAATTCTCAGACTAAACTAGTAAGTTCTGACAGCCAGTGGTTTTCCCTTAAGAACTAGTGACAGTCATCAGATTCTCAATCCTATAACTAAATACAAGCAATAAAATGCACTAGCTTCAGATGAATCCTTGTGCTGAACCCCTCATTTGACTGTGCAATCAACAAATAGAGAGTCTGACAAACTTTAGCAAGATGAGGAGATCAGATGTTTGCTCAGTCGTCTAATATTCTATCTATCCCAGGTGTTCATGTGACCTCCAGGACTTCTGAGTCCTAGGCTAGATCCCGAATCTAATGTCCTCTCTGTTCTTCTTTCATTCTCTCATAGTGAATGACTTCATGAGAACAGAATGCAGAGGACAAAACTCCACCCTCGCCAAGTACATCCATTTTTCCCTCTCAGAGGTCAGGCCAAGCACCTAGAAGATGAACTAGCCTCTTGCTGCTAGAGGCAATCCCATCAGGTTAGATGTGACACCGATGGCGAGGTGCACTTCTCAGGCTGTACCTATGCTACAGATTACTAGAGGACTTGAGTCTCTAGAGATATCGCCAGAACACCTCCCAGGAACATTAAATTCACCTTAAAGGAAAGAAATTCAATGAGGGCAGAAGAGTCTACACTGACTAACATTTTCATCCTATAATGAAATACGGCTCAGGAAAGAATGGCCTATTATTATTGTGCGCTAATGGGTCCTTATTATCCTCTAGCACACCACAGTGCAAGAGTACTCTACATGATTACCAATTGCAAATGAGCAAGTCAAGAGGCGTCCGCTTCATTTATGAACCACTGAACACCACTAATGTGTAACTATCCAAGTACTTGTAGAAGTGGACACTTTGCAATAAATAAGTAGATCCAGCCATGTTAAAAGGATTACGATATGGAGGATAAAAATCACATCTATCGTGAACAGACACTGACTTCAGACGAACCTTTTGCTGAATCCCTCATTCGACTTTTTGTGCAATCAACAAACAGAGGGTCTTAAGCAACCTTAAGCAAGCTGAGGAGTTGTTGTTTTTTCCCTGGTAATTTGGCAATTTTTGGTACAGCTTCATCTTCCAACTAAATAAAAGTCTGTGGAAACCATCTTGCCCCAATGTAATTCCATTGTTGTCCATGGAAATAAGCCAGCAATGCATAGGCCCTATGTGTTACAAAACAGGACCCCTAATTCTGCAATAAACTCAGCATTAAGCCCTATTAGCTTCAATAGGTTTCCTTGTGGAAGCAGGGGTCCACTCATGTGGGGCTCAATACAGGACCATGTCCTACCTAACAGACTGAGGCCTGGCCTACCTTTTTGCACTCAATGCAATGTGTGCTATCACTTTTAAATCTGCAAAATAATTGCAACCACGAAGCAAAGAACTTGCTCCTCTAGTAACCTGATTTGCACCTACAGTCAGGTCGCCGGAGATACCTGGCTTGCACCCATCGCTAATTTTTCCAGCTAATTAGTCAAAGTTTAGTTCCAGAGATAGCAAGCCCTGGGAAGAGACTACACAATAAAATGCACACAACACTGTGTAAAAAAATTAATGAGGCAGTCTGTAGCCATGTCTCTTTTTAGATTGAAAACTCTTTGAGTCAAGCACATTTTTTTAAAATTTGGCCTTATAGCAAAGCAGCATGTTCTGAGCGCTCTATAAATAATGACATACAACCAGCCCCCTACATTACAACCTAAATAACATTGTGGGTTGTTTTATTTAAAAAAAAGTCAAACACTCAGAAATTAGGAACGGACAGGTCTACAGTTGCCTGTACAACCCTCGTTTTGTCTCCTTGCCTGTAAGCTGTACTGAAAGAAGGGGTCCTGTGGGAAAAAAATAGTATGTAATCATGCAACTAAAGACTGTATCAGAATGTGCAGAATGGTCTCTCTTTCCACCTGTTACTGATGCAGCAGTTCCCATGCAATCCGAGGGCAAAGCACTGATTCTGTTGCTAGTTTGGCAGCAGAATGGGCCTGGCTCTTCAAATGTTTGGAGTCAGTTATTGTTTTTATAGGGTGCCAAAATTTCTCTGAAGAACATAGGGTGAGAGAAGAGAATTGGTGATTTTTAACAATTTAGAACTTTGTCCACGAACAAACAAACAAAAAAGACGCTTCCCTAGCCTGAGGCTTTCTCCCCTGGCTGCGAACAATGGAGGTGTTCGAGCTTCTCAACTAAAGGACGCAAGAGCCTCTTATATAGAAAGTGATCAGCAATTAAGTATAGAGGCTGCTTCCACTTCTCAATATAAAAATTAATACTGATACTGATGCGATATTGATGGTATGACCGTATCTCAGTAGGTCATAGCCGAGAATGCCAGATAAAGGACAAACTGCTGAGAAATAGGGCAGACTCACCTCAAACTGAGGGTTATTCTCTCATTAAATCATACCAAGTCAGTAAAAAAAGTAAACTGCTCTCTTACCACATTGGTTAGCAAGAAGTCAAACATGCAGTCTCCTTAGGCATTCCAGCCCTATTCTCACCACCCAGACACTAGGCTCAATGATGAGTGGTTACTGAAAAGCAATTGAATCAAACATAGGGTTCTTCAGATCCCAAGAGATGAGCCACTTAGCCACGTCAATCTATAACTCAGATCTTACCCAGTAATCACACTGTTGCCCATCCTTTAGTAACCAAATCTAAAGGTTTATTAGTCAAAGAAAAGAAGAGAGCTAATTACGGTTAATAGATCATATACAATAATTGCAAAGTCCTTATATCAGGTGTGTAACAGTGATGGAATAGACTGCTGGCTTGTAAAGTCTCTCTGGTAACTTCCAAAAGATTGGAAGGTCCTTTTAGTTGTAAATCCACAACCCAGAGAATCACACAGGAAAGAGACCAAATGGAGATATCTCAGGGGTCTTTTATATCCTCTGCCATGTATCTAGAAATTTACTGTCTCAAACAAAGCTCACAGCCCAGGTTATGGAAAGCTACTGACTCAAGGTGGAGTCCAGGGTCACATGAGCATATCACATGTCCTTACCTGGCTTGCTGACTCACAGGGGTAGCCACTGGCCCCCTGGAGGCTGAGGCATCTGCAGGAAGAGCTAGCTGGGTGGAATGAGTTTCTTCTATGGCCCATTGTGAGAGCTAAGTGTCTTTGATGGGCCATCAATACATTGCTATCTAGCCTCAATGTAAATTTTATCTGGTGGGTGTTACCCAGGAATACAATCACATGCATAAGATATATACTAATGTGATATATGCCATCATGTGCCAGCAATGCCCCTCTGCCATGTACATTGGCCAAACCGGACAGTCTTTATGCAAAAGAATAAATGGACACAAATCATTCATCAAGAATGGCAACATTCAAAAACCAATTGGAGAGCACTGCAATCTCCCTGGACACTCAATAACAGGTTTAAAAGTGGTCATTCTTCAAAAAAACAAAAAACTTCAAAACAGACTCAAAGAGAAACTGCAGAACTGGAATTAATTTGCAAACTAGACACCATCAAATTAGGCCTGAATAAAGATTACGAGTGGATGGGTCACTACAAAAAGTAATTTTCCCTCTGTTGATACTCAGACCTTCTTGTCAACTGTTGAGAATAGGCCACGTCCACCTTGATTGAATTGGCTTCGTTAGCACTGACCCCTACCTGGTAAGGCAACTCCCATCTTTTCATGTGCTGTAATATATATACTGCTTACTGTATTTTTCACTCCATGCACCTGATGAAGTGGGTTTTAGCCCACGAAAGCTTATGCCCAAATAAATGTGTTAGTCTCTAAGGTGCCATAAGGACTCCTCGTTGTTTATGCATAAGATACAAATCCATGGCCAATATTCATAATTTCAGATACAAAAATGATACATGCATATTAACTGGATAATCATACTTAGCAAATCATGACTTTTCCATTGACACCTTACATGGCATTCTTTGCACAAGATTTGTTGCAACTGTATAACAGCTGCAATGACAATTATATAAATGGTCATATGTCAGTTATGCAGCATCACAGCCTGATCCAAGGTGGGCCAATGAAGTGTCCCATAACTTCCATCCACATGGTGATTGGCTTATAATAATATTCCAGTTTCACTGATCTACATGTGCTAGTGCTTCAGTACCCACCAGTGTAACCTGCAGCCTCAAGAGTTTTGAAGATGGTGTTCTGAAGCAAGCCAAGTCTAATCATTACATGGTCCCTCAGGTGCATCTACTGTGTCACTGCATGGTGTGTATAACAGTGAATACTTCCACAGGCACATAAGGAGTTATCCAGTAAATCCTCAGTATGTTAGGCAGTGGTTTTGCAGCAGCTTATAAATCATAATGAACGGAGAAAGAATTAATATTACACACACAGTCATCAATATCCCAGTAGCACTTGCATTGCTATCTTTATGGGTGAGCCATCATTTCCATTTTAAACTTGCTTCCCAGGGACTTATAACTTGAGCCATGACATTGCTCTCCAAGCTGCAGACAAAGGGCCTGATTCCGCCTGCACTTGTCCCAGTTTTACCCATGTGCAATTCCCCTGACTTCAGTGGAGCCAATGGAGGGCAAAATCAGGCTCCAAACCTCAGCATTGCTATGCCTACTTCTCCCATGTCACTGCCAGTGTTGCTGTCAGCCTTGCTCATGCTTTAAGACTTGCTCATGCTTCCTGAACTTCCCTTTGCAGTAGTTCAGTTAGCGGGATACAGAGAAAACAGGTCAGTCAGGCATTACATTTTTTCCTCCTATCCCTTGAGACCTACTTTAACTGAATTGTCCAGTTATCATTATCCACACTGATTTCACCCTCACAACGATAATGAATGCTACACTAAAAAACACTACAGTAGTAGAATAAGACTTCCACTCCACTCTTCCTCATTTGACCATGTGCAGAGTATGCAGCTTTAATAGTTAGGCTAAGATAAACTGCATCATCTGTCTCTAGCTAAGCTCTGCATGTAAATTCCTCTGCAGTATGTCGTACCTGGCTAGCTTCCTTCCACTATCATGTCATCCCCCCTAAACAAAAGATAAAAACAAAGCTATTAACCAAATAAAGATTGCACCAGTTTCCTGGCCTTGCTGTCAGTTTCTCAAACATTTTCTCTGGTGATGCTCACCTGATCTCTCTTTCTTTCTGTATCCCATATCCCCGTCTGTTCCTGGGTTTGGCTCTGAATAACTATTGATCATAGGGTTAACATTTGCTCTGTGAAAACATGCAGACGCCAGTGGAAGCTAACCTTTCATTTTCAGCTCTCCAGCTTCTCTGTGACACACGTTTCATTTTCAGTCAGAGCAAAGCGGTTTCATTTGGCTAACTCTGACAAATCTCCAAAGAGAATGTGTATCTTTTCCCCGTATTTTATAAAACCAGCTTAAAGACAACATTTCTGTCCTGACATTTCTGCTTGATGTGTGAATTTTTTGTACAGTTTTTTTTTCCCCTCCCCTGGAGAAAAGCACCTGATTGTCCAGTAACCGCCACATGTATGTGATCATACTGAAAGTAGACATATATAAAATATGTTCGTTTTACATGCAAATGGCCCCATTTCACATTACCAAACTACACTATAAACAATCTTTCTATGTAGCATTTACAAAGCAATGCTAAAAGACGGTTTAAGTTGAAAAGTCAAGCTCTCAGAAGTCAGAAAAGGCGGATTTAAGGTTGCCCATGACACCTTAATTCTGCCCCTTGTATAAATATATATGATATAGTCTTTTATTAAATGACCTTTTCATGAACTTTCTTGCATCTAGGTGTTTTGGAAAAGGATACAACTAAAAACAACATGCTGCTGTAACTAGAACAAGCCTTCCCTCTACACAGCAGCATCAGGATTTAACCCCTTAAAAACCTTCAGGGCCGCACCACAGACCTCTGTATTGGAACTAAAGGACTGACTGCATTAGCTGGCAGCAAGAGAAGGCTGTAATTATTGAGAATATTCGATCTGGAAGTCATTGTCAAACAGAAATGGAGCCTCACAATGCCATGTTTTTCAGTCACTGTGCAGCATTATAACAAAAAAGGGAAAATATTTCAAATGCTCAATAAACAACCATTTTCAGTTGCTCCTAATTTTGTGAAATCAAAACCAGTTTCGTTTTCAAACCGAATTTAGCTTAGTAGGCTAGGGATGAGACTGCTAGTGCATGAGTTTCAGTTTAGCAACTGTGGACATATTTGACGGTCCTCTTCAAAAATTTTAAATGTATACATTTTATCTTTAATTCATAATTCAAATAGTTAAAGAGTCTCATTGTACCAATACCAATGAGAATCTACCATCCTATTAATTAGTTGCAAATACTTCTCCCGCAGGCATGGGTGTAGTTTGGGGGACTGCAGGGTTGCATTGCCCCCTCAAACGGGGCAAGGAGTTAGGGGGCACGCGGGATCACATCCCACTCCCCACCATTTCTGCAAGCGCCAAGCTGCCCCGCAGGGCTTGCTCTGCTTGGCCTGTGCGTGGCAGGAGGCTCTGTCTTTCTCACACTGCACCTCCCCACCCCTGCAGGCCCCGTAGCCATACCCGGACAGGGAACAGGATGGAGCCGCTGCTCCAGGTTGCTACCTCAGCAGCTGGACACCACCTCGTGGGTCCTAGTGCCCTTCTGATTCTTGTACAGTAGTGAGTGCCCATGGGGGGCAAAGCAGTTGGGTGGGGAGGCGAAGGGGGATGGGGAAGAGAAGGGGACATGGGAAGGCGGGGGAGCAGGTATCCCCACAGCAGCAGGAGAGAGAGCCAGTGGGCCAAGGGAACTGACTTCAGCATGCACGTGTGGGCGTACGCAGAGCTGTCCGAATCGGGGCAACCACTGCGGACCCTGCGCTTTGGGCCCCCACAGGCCGGCACGATTGGCCAGTGTGCATGGGTGGTGCATGAACTGCTGGCTGAGGGAGGCTAGCCCCCGGCCTCCTCCCTTCCACCTGAGGAAGAATGCGCCCAGCGCAGTCGGTCCAGGAAGTGATGGATTCGTCACTAAGCTCCGGGCCCGCGCCCCTAGGGACAGCCTTGGGCATACATGCCAGCGCACCCACAGTCTGCCCCCCCCCAAAACAGCAGTCAAACTACGCCTATGCCTGCATGGCCATAACTATTCACTGGAATTTATTGTTAAATGTAATTTGTGGTTTCTTTATCCCCAGTCATAGTCAATATTATACCCAACTGGTCCCATAATTTTGGAACTAAAAGGACTTGTTGGTAAGAGTATCCACTGATTCCTTCCCCATCATGATTTAATTCATTCTGGATAATGATCCTCTTGCATAAAAATCATTCTATATCTATATTTGTATACCAAGATACTGGTGTGCAGTGTGGTTGTTTAGCACATCTTTTATTACTAAAAGTACAGACCCAAAAATGCAGTGACCTTTCCCATCCTCCCAATATTAACCCATTCTGCAGTGTGAATTATCGGGCAATTTTTGGCCTGGAGCCATACCTGAGAAGACTGTAATGCTCCATGTGAAAGATTTTGGCAGGTTCTGTATAAGGGTATTTATTGACTCAGGCTTACTGCATGTTCCCACAAGGAAAACTCTGAAGTTTCAGAAAGGGATAAGGTCAATGGATGATGCAAATAGATTTGGGGGGGCGTGGGTAAGAGGTATGACAGAGAGACTTCTAGGCAAAAGAAAGCTTGTAACTTGTCAACAGCTGAAACCCCTTGCAGGTAAAAAAGGAAAATTACAACAAGACAGAGGTTCGCCCTGTCTGTGAACAAAACAAAAGATTGTTTCTGTATGACACAGAGGAGGGAGGAGACCCCCTGCATCCATTCACAGAGGACACATGGGGGATGTTCTCAAGATAAATTGGATCCAGGTTCCTGTGACAGATTGAACTTTGGGGATTGGGGGGGAGGCAGAGGATCTAGTTTATTATCTAGGCAATGTAACTATTAATAAGTATAGACCCAGGTTCCTGTTTCATGATTTTGCTTTGTGTTGTAAACATTTGTTGCCGTCATTCTCTCTTGTTTCTAGTAGAATCTTTAATCTTTCTTAAACCTGCTTTTGCTTTGTTAGAAGTGCTCATCAATGCTATGTGGTTTACAGGAGTGGTGGTTTATGGCACAACTAGTAAACTTGAGTACACTACCAATGTCAGGGGCTGGATATTGCAGGGGAATAATCCAAAGGGACTTGGGGAGTAGCTATTATTCACCTGCAAGGTAAGACAGGGCTGGCATAGCCCAGAGGAGGCTGGCAGTGTCAGGTAGCTGGTACCCAGCTAAGCACAGACAAGATTCCACCTCAGTGAAGGCAGGGGGGCAAACAAGGGGATTCACAGCTCTGTGTGTACCCCAAGAACCATCACAGGAGGGAAACTGAAAGGAGAAAGCCTAATATTTTGTACAAGGATCTCCAAAAATCTAAAGATTTTGCCAGGTTTCTCTATTAGGAGCCAAGGAGTTTTGCAAGTAAAATTTATGGAGATTGGCATCCACAAACACCCTTTTTTACTATGTACAGATGCTCCTTAATTATGTAAGTATATCAGCCTGAACACAATGAAACACACGGGAGACTGACTGACTATAATGCGCTCTCCAACAGGCCACATCTGAAGACCATGAACTTTTTAAGGCCTCATCCTGTTCCATTTAAGTTTATGGGAGTTTTGTCATGAACTTCACTGAGTGCAGGCTGAAACCCACTAGTGTGCAGTCCACTTAACTTAATGGTGCCTCTCACTGGAAACATATCATTTCTGTGCGCTATGATCTGTGCTGGCTCCCAATTCATTTTGCACACGATAAGTTTTATCATAGAGTTGAAAGCTTTATTATACAGTTCACAAAATTTAACATCAAAACAGTCTTGCATTGGACTCCCTGCCTTGCACCATCAAACCCATTGAGTAGCAGAGAGTTCCTGTGAAAAACAGGACCCACCTCCCCTTAGCAACCAGATAGATGGAATTTTATTATGGACAGGCTTCAGGGCTACACATGAGCATAGAGTAATGTACAGTCTACACACACACACTTTTACAAAACAAAAAAAAATAAAAATTGTTGGTTGAAAACCTGGAAACTGAAAATGTACAGGTTTTTTTTTTTAAATGAAAACTTGAAAATTTATAAGGAAAAAGAATTTGAGGGGGGGAGATTTTCTATTTAGTCTAAAAGTCATTTTTTCATTTAAATGAAGAGAAATGAATCTATCGGTTTTATTAATTGAGGATTCACCAAACCTGCACTTCCAATCAATGCACATACTAACCTGCTGAGAGCCAGGTCTCTTCAAGTTATAATGGAAAGCCAATATCTCAATACTATCTCTAGCTAAGAACTCTACTGCGCTACACTAAACAGCGTTGATACAGGACAGTACAGTGAGCACTGGTACCTCCAGTTTTGGGCCCTCCACTACAGAAAGGGTGTGGACAAATTGGAGAGAGTCCAGGGAGGGCAACAAAAATGATCAGGGGGCTTGGGCACATGACTTACGAGGAGAGGCTGAGGGAACTGGGTTTGTTTAGTCTGAGGAAGAGAAGAGTGAGGGGGAATTTGACAGCAGCCTTCAAATACCTGAAGGGGGGTTCCATGGAGCTAGGCTGTTCTCAGTGGTAGCAGAGGACACAACAAGGAGTAATGGTCTCAAGTTGCCGTGGGGGAGGTCTAGGTTGGATATTAGGAAAAACTATTTCACAAGGAGGGTGGTGAAGCACTGGAATAGGTTACCTAGGAAAGTAGTGGAATCTCCATCCTCAGAGGTTTTTAAGACCCGGCTTGACAAAGCCCTGGCTGGGATGATTTAGTTGGGGTTGGTCCTGCTTTGAGCAGGGGGTTGGACTAGATGACCTCCTGAGGTCTCTTCCCCAACTCTAATCTTCTACGGTTCTATATTATGATTTAAAGGAGGCAATCTATTTAGCATGTAATAGCGAATCCTTAAAGTTAAATTAAATGTTTGGCTAGAACTCAGGAAGCAGCAGGACTCCATCGGGCCATATTTTATAGCCAAAATGTATAATTCATCGTTGTACAAGTTAGCCGGCGTTCACAGTATTGGAACAGGAGCCAGCTTTTTCTATGTTATTTAAACAGTGGTGGGTTTTGGTTTTATAAATAATAATAACACCCAGCTCTTAAACAGCCCTTTTCATCCCTAGAACACAAAGCACTTTACAGAGGAGGTCAGTATCATTATCTCCATTGTGCAGATGGGGAAACTGAGGCATGCTGCAGGGAAGTAACTTATCTAAGGTGGCCCCAGCAAGACAGTGCAATAGAATAGAACTAGTGTCTCCCGAGTCTCAGTCCAGTGCTCTGTCCACTAGGCCACATGACCCAAAATCACTTTTTCAACTCTAGTTTGATTTGTTATGGACGTAGGAAAGCAAACGTCTTTCATCAGTGCCAGCAATTCCACACTTACAGCTTCTGAAACTTTCACATAGTGATATTTAAAAGTTACACACTGACTTTTATGCTCAGACAATACAATCAATATTTAACTAATCCTCACAAGGCCCTTCTGATGTAAATAATATTACCCTTATTTTACAAATGATTAAACTGAGGCTCACTGGTTAACTAATTTGCCCAAAATTAGTTAGAATCAGGATCAGAGCTGGCGTTATATCTCAGGAGTCTGATATCCCCATTTTCTGTACAAAAATCCAGCTGACCTCGGGAGTAGAGTAAATTATATTTTATCTTCATTAAAATTGTTGAATTTTTATTTTCCATTTTCTTTGAAAATTGTCCTCAAAAGCTGACCAGTTTCAAGAAAATGCAATGCCCCCTTCCCCATAATTTCTGTTTTGTTAAAACGCCATTTAGCCTACACATTTTTGACTAATCCACTGAAGACCTGTGTGTGAGAAAACTGACATAAGTAACTTGCCTCATTTTCAGTGGGCACGACTGGGAATGTGAATGGAAGGTTAAGTTGTAAATAAGGGCGCAACAAGCATCAGGCTGCAGTCAGTATGTCTGTGCTAGCTAAGGGTATGTCTACAGAGGGATAAAAAAAACCTCATAGCTGACTTGGGTCAGCTGACTCTGGCTTGTGGGAACAGGCTCCAAGGCTGAAAAATTGCTATGTAGATGATCTTCTGTCCCTGTGTAGACGTACCCTTTGAGAAGCAGGAACACCTGGTGCTAGGACAATGGACAAAATATACCTGGAATTTAGAGATCAGGTTAAAGATGAACAGCACATGGACAGGGTATGGTTCCTGTAAAGTAACCAAGCCAATCATGAAGTGTGTGATGCAACGTATAGTTAGGAAAGCATGTTATTAGTGTTGATAGAAATATACATAAGGAAGAGGTTTGCTGTGTAACTTTGGATGTGTGGTATACCTACCCTGAAGGCTTGAGTCTGATCAACTCACCATAACTTTTCTGTATGCCAAATAAAGGAACTTAACTAAGGAGATTGGAGTCAAACTGAATTCTTGGGAAACTAAGCGGAAGAGGTCTCGAGGGAACTCCAACGCTTGCTTCCCATTTCTCAACTGGATCATGCCTCTGTCTTGCATTAGACCACATGTCTGTCTGATCTGCATCTACATCACTCATCACATAGGTGGAGGTAAAAAGCAAAAGGTAAAGGTAGCTTGCATTTCAATGTTGCCTACATGATTCCCAAATGGGGAGAAATAATTTTTATACAGTCCCCCAGACAGAAAGCACAATCCTCAACATGGAAGACTTTGGGGATATGGAGGAAGGCTGCAGTGTAAGAAGAAAGAGGAAGAGGGGACCCACAAATAGTATTGCCAATAAGTCTACCTAGGAGCCCCAGTCATGTACCAGAACCACATTGTACTAGGCACTGTACAAACACGCAAGAAAAAGACAGTCCAATTTTATTGCAAGTGTTGCAAATATTTGGTGTTTTTTGAAGCTCTGGAGCCAAAAACAGATGGCAAACAACGAGTCCAGCATTTATTATTTTTTAAATCTCATGATTTTTGCGTGCTTGGGATTGGCAATACGGCAAGGACCTTGCACCAGCTGGATTCAGTTTATCAAGGGTCTTGGTGGATGATCCATCACTGACACTTTTTAAATCAAGACTGGTTGTTTATTCTAAAAGATCAGTTCTGGGAATTATTTTGGGGAAGTTTCATGGCTTGCGTTCTACAGGAGGTCAGGCTAGATGGCCTTGGAATCTATGAATCTCTGATTCTTGAAAAGTAGAGCAAGACTTGAAACATGTCCCAAATCTAGACAGTCCAGTTGAGAAGTTGACACGCTTGCGGCTGAGGAAATTCTGCCCTCTCAGGACCCAGTCAGGTTTTCCACATAAATTAAGGCTATTTGTCAGGAGATTTAACACGCTTCTTAATAATGAGGGCAAACACTTGATTAGAATAAACAAACTTAACTCGGCATTATCTACAACTATAACAAACTCTACACCACCATAATACACCAAAAATAAGAATGAGTTTTTATCTTATTTATTGTAGGTTTAACAAGGACTTGGTGTATTTCTGAGACTATTTGGGAGTCAATTGATCAAATTCAGCTTTGGTGTAAGCGTGTGCAGCACCTATTAACTTCAGCCCACCAATAACAGTGCTGAATTTGTCCCTCCATCTTTTGTTGCATTACTTCATATTGGGGAAAAGCTGCGTCAGCCATGGCATGCAACAATCTCTAAAATGCTATTAAACAGCAGAGCCCACAATACAGAATGTTGCAGGGTTTTTTTCTATAAAAAATATTGTTTTGTTGTTGACTAATTACTTGGATATAAATCTGCTCATGTATAGTTCACATTCAGTCTCACGTTTGAGTTTAGTCCACAAGCAGGAGTCATTACGGATCCTAATCAGCCTCTCACACATTTTCCTTCACATCCATCTACCTGCAAAGCTACTATGAAGAAACTTAGGGCCAATTTTTTAAAACAGAACTAAATATTTGTTTGCCTAAAATTTTGCATGCAACTTTTTGGGCACATACATTTTGTATCTCTAAAAATGAAGCTTTGCATGCCCCAAACAGTGTTGTGCATGAGACATCAGGTAGTTTGACTAAGTACTCACCTGGCATATGCAAATACCATTTGTCCTTGAAAATCGGAGTTCAGGGCTGTGAAAACATACCAAAAGCTTAACAAAAAATGTGCACTCGTAAGTTTTTGACACACAAATGTACAGGCTGAGAGGAAGCCTCTCGAGTGTTGCAACTCTACATTAGCTGTTGCACTTCAGTTCTCTTTAGAGTGGGAAGAAATGGACAATTCTTGCTTCTGGGTTAATCAGGTGTGAAACCTGACATTTTCACAAAATATCTGCAATAACTTGTTGTACTCAGTCCTGAACAAGTATTTGGCATTTGCACTGTTTAGGTGAGTGCATGGGAAAAGTGTGGATTTGCCTGAATTTGCCCATTTCAACATTGTAGGAGCGAAAAATAACCCTTCCAAAGGGCAACCTACTTTTCTGTTTAAAGGACACTCATTTATTTATTTTTAATGTTACATTTTCCATTCTTTGGGGAATGAAATAGGGAGAGTGCAGTAATAGCAGTCAGTGTTATTTCTCTGGAAGACGGGTCTATGATTACATAAGAAAGGAAACAGCTGGTATGAGAATTCTGGACACATACCCCCAAATCCACTGCTTCCTCCTTTCCTGCTAACACAGTAACCAGAGTAAAATCAGGGTACTATAGATTGAACCAGTGACCAGTGTAAATATAGGGCACAGATGCAGAGTAAATATATTGGACTGAGTCCATAGCTAGATTGAAGGTATGTCTACATTGCAATTAAAAACCCATGGCTGACCCGTGCCAGGGGACTCGGGCTCATGGGCTCACTGGGCTGTTTAATTGTGGCGTAGACATTCAAGCTTGGGCTGCAGTCTGAGCTCTGCGACTCACCCACCTCAGAGGTTTCCAGAGCCTGGGATCCAGCCAGAGCCCAAATGTCTGCATCGCAATTAAATAGTAATGTAGACATACCCTGTGTGTACACTGGTTATGGCTGGTGAGAGCTTGGGGAAAGGTGGATCTAAGCCAACATTACATTCCTGTGACCCTGGGCTGACTAGGGTCTACAATGGCCCCAACATAGTTTATTGCAACCTCCAGGCTACCACAAGTTATTCCGGCTGCAGCCAGATGCTGTGCCAGCCTCTTCTACCCTTCCCCTTCCTGCCATACGCAGAGCGGGAGAAGGATGAAGACATTTGCATTGACTTCACACCACCCAGTATACCAACAGATACTAGTGAACTAATTACCTCAGTAATATAAAGACACATGTGAGAGCGTGTGAAACATCTTTCTCTTCACTTGTGTCCCTTTCTTCACTTAGTGGTTAATCATTAAGAGTTAGGTGTATCCCATGTAAAATTCCATGGTGGCCTATAGAGTACTGAAATATAAATTTGCATACTAATTAACTAAGGAAAGTTCTACAGTTTGAATTATCAGAGACACACGGGGCTAATCTCTAAAGGGGAAAAAAATCCTGATTCTACCTCAGGTTTTCTAAAAAATGTGAAACAGTTACCAATTATAAAGTGTTCCTGGCTGTCAGATAAAATCAGGTAGGCTGTAAGTAATTTAAGCATGTTTGAGTGTAAATCATGTCCCAAGGAGCAACAAGCATGAAAAAGAGCCCATAATACTAACTAAATGGAGTAAAAGAATGGCTGTGTCTGAATAGCTCATTAGTCATTCCAGGGAGATTTTGAACTGTCTAATCTCCCCCTGGTCTGAAAGAAGGAAATGACATTGAAACTACAACAGGAATGTTTGCCCCTTTCCTTTCCGTGTTCTTGTGTCCCCACATCTTTACCCACTGTAAGATCGTTAGTTCATGTTTGGACAGTGATGTGAATGCTGTGAATGGCATATGTATTATTTTAGCATTGTGAATCTGAATCTTCCTTCACTATCAGACATTGTTTAGGCCACAGGCAAGGTTCTGCCATCCCTTTCTATCCTGGGCTGCTCTTTGCATGTCCTCTGTATTGTCGAGGCCCATATGTTTTCTCCCTGAGTAGTGTTTGACTTTTCAGTCAGCTCCTTTGGCATGTTCTTCCAGCTGCCTAATGGCACACCTGCCATGGCAGACACTCTGGCTTCATTCTTAACACATGTGTTAGGGAATGGTGTCCCTAGCCTCTGTTTGCCAGAAGCTGGGAATGAGCGACAGGGGATGGGTCACTTGATGACTCCCTGTTCTGTTCATTCCCTCTGGGGCACCTGGCACTGGCCACTGTCAGAAGACAGGACATTGGGCTAGATGGACCTTTGGTCTGACTCAATAGGACCAGTCTTACGTTCTTATGTTATGTTCTTGCGTCCCAGATATTTCCATCATCTTTTCTGGATAACTTTGGAGATAAGGAGTTGTCGAACTCTGACAAATTGTGGTATTTTATAAATTCATTCTGTTTAATACCTAGTATTTTTCTAAGTCATTTGTTTTCAGAGGCTTGTAGACCTTCTGTCTGTACCTTGGGTGAATAATATTCTTCTTCTTCCATGACATGATGCTCAGATCCCTGTGCAGAGAGGCAACACAATGCCTATGCTTCATTTGAACCCCAGTTTGATGGATTGTACAGTCAGTTGACCTTGTACGTGCTTTGCACAGGGGTGAATTTTACCCAGAATAACTTTCTCTTGTGTCCCTTTTATCTTTCCCCATTCCTCTCCTTGTTAATATTTAAAAATATTAAAATGTGACTTTCACCATTTGGAATGAGAGAGCTGTCTGGTCTAATAACATTTCATTCTTGCAGCTTCTCTATCATTTAAACCTTCCAAATGCTTTGAATCAGTTGGAATCATTCTGTCTGTAATATTAATAACATGAGCAGTGCAGAGATGAGGTACTTATTAGTCAGGCATATTCATCTAACTCTTTCCTATTGGCCTTCATGCCAAGGAAGCAGCATAGCCACACACACACAGTACATAATTACACGCTGGAATGGATTCTCTGCACTTTCTACGCCACTAGAAATCTCCATTAGAGCTGAGTGGGGAAGAGGGGACACCTGCTGGTACGGGGTAGCCACGCAGGGCTGCTTATGAAACCCTTGTGTCCTGCAACGAGGATCTTTGCACTGGTCCTTCATGGACCAGCGCAGAAAGCAGTGATGTTGAGGCTACAGAAGGAGTGACTAGATCCACATTTATACAAATGCTATAACCCCCACGCTCTATCCAGATGTCATGGAGCCATGGAGTGTCTGTGCTGCAGACCAAGAGTCACGCCGGAGAGGTGAATTTCACCTCCCCAGCTCCCTGCAGTGTCCCTTACAAATACTGCAGATTACTCACATGCTATGAAGATTAAACAAACTGCACCCTGTAATAGTAATAGCCATCAGTATATGACTGTGCACTGCAGTGTTGGCATCCAGAAGTATCAAGTCCTAAGAGTGCACAACTAGGCACTGAGGAGCTGAAAACTGGAGACTACTTTTGAAAAGGCAGGCCAAAGTGGATTTTGCTAGGTCACAAAGAAAATCTACTCACATTGGTCATTCTTGTGCTTTAATTGTTATTCCAGACATCCATCATGATCCACAAAGGACCAAGTGAAAATGCGGTGAGAACACAGGACACAAGGTCCAATCTCTCAAGCATATGCATCACTTCAAGCATGCAAGTGGTCCTGCTGAAGTCAATGAACACACTGTCTCCCAATGGGAACTGAGCTCAATGGGACTAGTCACATGTCTAAGTCCTTTGCTGGATCGGGGCCTTTCAGTGGCAGAGTATTCCATAAAATGGCTATTGCATTTGGGTGAAAGTATGTGAAAATACAGGGCAGAATAATCTTCTCATCCACTAAAATGCCAGAATATAATAATTCAAACTCATGGAAAATTGTGGCTTAAATGTCTCCATGTCCCAGTTTCCACATCCATAAAATGGGGATGATAACAGATAATGACCTCAAAGGGGATCTGTAGGGCTCAGTATGTTAATATTTATCAAATGGATTCAGATCCTGGGATGGAAGACAAAGTGCAAAATATTAAGATGTTTTTGATACTTACCTTTATTTCCACTCTGGGTTTTTCATCCTGTTTTGTGCAGTCATCAGTAATTTCCCTAACACTTGTATCCTGTTTTGTTTTATTTCCACCTACCTGAACACTACACCCTCAGGTGTTCCAATTATATGTGAAAGATGAGTCTTTTCCATGTGTCTCACTGTAGGTGTTTTCCTTTTGCCATTTGCACTTTGTAAATGGACTGTGTCAACTTTGCTTAACTTCAAAAGCTGTTTTACAGAGCTGTCTTACCACAGCTTTCTATTTTCTTAATATACGATTTTACTGTTTCTTTAAACTTACAGTTCCTAAGTCTAGAGAGTCTGAACTGAGCTGTGCAATACAGCTGCAGGATGTTATAAAAGAAATAAGGTTAAACAAGAAAGAACAGATTAATTTAGAACCTCAAATAGTCTATTCGAAATCATGGTTTTGTGGAGTGAAAACACGAGAGATAAGGAAGAGGAAGAAGGAATAAAAAGAGGAAGGGCACGGAACCACTAAAAAGAAGAGGAAGGTAAATTAACAACAAGAACAAGTCCAAAAATGTTAATTATTTTTCATAGGAAATTGTGGGGAGAAAAATCATTTTTTCCCAAGTTTCCTGTGAAAAATAAGGTGATTGTCAGTAAAACAGTTGGTTTTCAAAATCTGAAAATTGTTACTGAAACTATTCTTTTTTTTTTTTTATTTTTTAGCGTTTTCAGTTTCCAGTTTTTAAAAGTTTGACCAAAATGTACAAAAATCATTTCTGGCTGAAAAGCCAGTTTTTGGAAAAAAAATATTTAAAAGAAAACATTTTTTACCAGCTCTAACAACAACGATGATTACGTTGAACGTACACATTTTCATCTGAGCATCTCAAAGTGCATAAAATGTGCGCCAAGAATAGCCAACAAATGCTCACCAATTTGCCTTATAGGTATATAAATCAGTATGAAATTGTATCTCAGGAGACATCTTCTGTCCACTCCATCCCCTTTCTATTGATGGGACTGCTAATTTCCAGTTTCTTAAAGCAAAGTACCCACACACAACTTTAGAGCCGAATATACTAATAGATATCAACAAAGAGCTTGAGGCCACATATACTGACTGTTAGCTGTCCTTACGTCTGGAAAAAAGCCAGTGAGACTACTAGCATGACTCATGACTACTTGCATGAGTAAGAGTTCTCAGGTTCGGGTTTAATGTCTTTTCCTTTTATACCTTCAAGCAATCCATTGTATCATGCACTAAATATTCCAGAGCCAGTTCTGCTCCCATTGAATTAAGTGATTTGTTAACTTCTGTGGTACAGAATTTTTCTCATATCACCGCTTACACTTGGTTATCTCAAGCAAGATCCAGAGGATCATACAATAATCTGAATTTAGTAAACTGGATGTCTTTTATCACTTTTAATTATAAAATCTAACACTTGTTGCATACACCAAATTTTCAAAATGCCGTACAAACATTAGCCACAGACCCAAGAGGTAAGCAAATATTACTATTTCTCCTTTTTACCAATAGGGCTAGAGAGTCACAAAGAGGTTAACCAAGTCTTGGCCATTCAGAAAGTCAATAGCAGAAGCTGGGAAAGAAATTATGAGTTCCTGGCCTCAAGCCATGCGCTTAACACACTAGCCCAAATTTACAATTTTATCCTCTAGATTCTTTTAGTGGGGATTTTATGGCTCTTTGGCCAGAGCTGTTTTGGGCACCGTAATTAGGATTAGGATCAACACCCATATTAATCATTTCTTTCAAATGATTCATTTCATTCTTTCATTTCTCACTTTCTCCTGTGGTTTTTAATTTACTGTCATTCCAGTGAAACAATTTGGAGTTGTAGATGATGGAATGACACAGAATCTGGATGTCTCAGATTCTTTGGTGGGTATGAATGCCTGCTCTTACACAGTCTAAACAACAGTCCACTGCCCAATGGTTTTTCACTGTGATTTCCAAGGATGGATTTTATGTGGCTGATCACATTAGTTCGTTTGGACTCAAGGTGTTATCCCATCTCACATTCTCTTGACTAGTAGTGTGATTGTGTGTAAACACTGATGCTCTTCCATTGGGAACAAACACATCCTCAGAACTGGCCTCAGGCAAGCTGGAATGTCTGAAATGAGTGAGGACCATCTCCAATTTAATCTGAGTTAAATTTTCGCTCACTGGCTCTTAGATTAAGTGTCTGAGCACATTCTCTTTTTCATTACCACTCCTCAAATGTCTCATTAGTTTCAGATTTACAGTCTTTCCATTCTTTGCATTGCTTCTGAATTTATTTCTGTTTTACAACGTGGGCACAATTATTTTGTATTTGGGGTCTTTGTGGTAATCCGGATTCCTGCATATACAGAAACGTTACTGTATTGTTTTCTCCCCCATAAAGACATGTCTATTTTTCTGATCTCCACATTCATATTTTCTTGAACAATAATCCCATCAGCATTACAGAGTTCATTTACTTTCAATAAAATCTAAGTTGACAGAATACCAACAGAGACAAGAAGTTGAGTGAGGTTGTATCTTGTATTGGACCAGGTTCTGTTAGTGAGAAATAAGCTTTTAGGCTTAGATAGAGCTCTTAAAGCTTTTCTCTCTCACTAACAGAAGTTGGTCCAATACAAGATATTACCTCACCCGCCTTGTCTCTCTAATATCCCGGGACTGATATGGCTATAACAACACTGCATACAGGAATGGAGAATACCAACATTCATGCAAATTCAGCTCCGTTATAGCTCAAGTCCTGAGAAGCTCATTTGTATTTGGTCTGTCACTAAATTCTTATGTATCGTAACAATGGCTTCCTTGCTCTTATGTATAGTGCTTTTTACTAAGTGCATGCTCTGCATTTATTTTTATTGTTACTCTCTATATGCTGTAGACCAGTGCTACTCAAAGTGGTGGTCTGCGGACCGGTGCCGGTCTGCGAGCCATCGGCTGCCGGTCTGTGCGCACATTGGAAAAAAAATGCCAGTCCCCCACATCAGATAGCTTGAGAAGCACTGCTGTAGACTTCCCTTTATTCACCTCATTACAACAGTACTTATCAGGTGAGGCTCGTGACATCTGCATGTGGGTAGGCAGAACCTGACACTTACGGGTGCAGTCAGAGGCAATTTACAGCAGCAGGTAACTACTGTAATGTATCTCATGCAAAATGTGATGTTGCCCAGGGCATGGAGAAGGGTGGAGAGCTCAGCATAAGTTGTGTGCATATGCTAGGCATGACAGAGAGAAGAAGAGAGAGCCAAGGGAAAAGTGGTCACAGGAGGCAACATTACCCTGCATGTTCTCACCTCCAAGACAAATGGAGAAAAGGCACAGCATAAATCTAACGCCTTTTGTTGCAGGTTCACACGTGCTACTCTCTGTCCTCTCCGTATCAGAATCTCCATGACAGCAGGTAGATGCCAGGATGGTCAGAATGACATTTGACAGTATTAAGCATCAAGGAAGGGAAACAGACATGCCTGTCAAAGATCGGCCACTCCCAACACCTGATCCAAGGGATGTGGGACATCGGACATCTTGCGGTGAGAACAGGTTGTGCTGAAAAACTTTATGCAGCCATGAGTAGATGATTGATGGACCCAGAGAGGTTCACATGTTTACTAGCTCGCAGCACTGGTGAGCTGGTGACAAAATAAATAGTCAGACCAAAGCATACCACCCTGCAAGTCAAACCACAGGGAGGTGCTGAAAAACAAGACATGAGAGCGCAACAGGAATTAAAGCAAACAGTAATAGTGTGATAACCGACTGGTAGAATCTAGTTCTGCAAGAAAGCAGCACATTGTGTGCAAGAGAAATTTCCACGGGACAAACGATTTAATTCAAATCGAATGACAGATTGTTTTTTTCTGTTTAGAAACAAAATTCAAACAAACAAACAAACAAAAAACCCCAAAACACTCCCATGGACAGGAAGGAGTGAGTACCTGCAATAGAAAAAAACTCAGCTGGCCCGCAATGTCTCATTGTGCATATTATTTAAAAAAAAAAAAAAGGCAGGTGGGGGTGGGGGAGAGGGAGAGAGAGAGATGCCAGAACATTACCATTTTAATATCCTTCCTGTGTTCTCATAACTAAAAGAAATGGCCTTGGTGGTTTTTTCTGTTTTTCTTTTAAGAAATGGCATTAGGCAAGCACCTAGTCCATCGTATGTTCTTCTTACTTTTGTTCTTTTCAAAGTAATAAATAAATCAAGTGGATGAGATAGTTAACCTTGAAAATTGGCTACCGTGCATGTGCACTTGTGCTGTGCCTAAAGATTCTGTAGTCTATACAGCTTTCGATAAAATACACATTTCTCCCCAAACACATAATATAACCAGATCCCGGCTCCTGGGTCTGTGCTCCCAGACCATGAGAGATGTGAATGTCTAACTATGAAACTACCTTACCAACAGCCTGCCTCCTTAGAAGCTCTTGCTGACATTACCCATCCATTCCTTTTTCCTAGGCGTAGATGATTATTTCTGAGTCTGACTACTGCAGTAGTTGCTTAATGTTGGAGGTTTTTTAGTGGATTTCATCTTTATTCCAAGGTTTCTTTCTATGTTTTGTAACTTTACAACAAGATTCAGTTGAAAAAAAAAATTCTAGGTGTGTAGGTCACATCTTGTTATCATCTCATGGGCCTTTTTATAATCTGTGTGTTTGTGTCAGGGTCCTATGGGGAATTTGTTTTGCTTGCATTTTTTTCCCTTCTTTGTTTTGCTTTAAATAATATCTTCTTCTTTTTTTGTAAGTTAACATCACAGCCATATGAGATTGCACTTACTGACCTGCTTTGTGGTACTGATTTCATATTTGATGGTTACAAACATATTTAGCAAAGTCCAGCTGAGCCTAGAGGCTCAGGCCCCATTGTTCTAGGCACAGTACAAACAAAGTAAATGATAGTCAGTGCATTTTGCTCTGCAGACCTAAGATGAGAAGGACTTTCTCCCCAGTCTCTGCATTTATACATGGTTGTCACCGTAGTACCCAAGCGCCTCTTACGGAGATACACAATGAATAAGACCACAGCAGGTGAGGCTAAGTGGATGCTTCCAGTACAATGCTACACTTTCCCACATAGAGTAATAATGAGTGGAGAGAAAATGTTGCCTTATTACAACTCATCATGAGGAAATTCGGTTGATATGAAATATACATTGCCTGCCTCAGGTAAAATACCATTCTTCTTTGCTCTTATGGACAAGCTATCAGTGATTGGACCCGGGTGGTAATAATTAACTATGGACCATAGAACCATCCCTAGACATTGTGGAGGTAGATCATCCCACAACCTACAGACAATGGTTTGAAGAGCTAATAAACCCATCTCTGATGGGGAGCATTATATAGAGTAGATGCAGGGATAGCCTTCTGAGAGTTGAGGCCCATAGAACTACATAGAAGAGGGAGGTTGTCCTTTGATCTATCTGTGTGTTCAGATAGCCTTCATCACAGCAGTATCGGGTGTGCCAACCCTGGTGCTTTATGGTGGGGTGAAGGAGAGATGGGGGTGGCATTAAGTTGTTTTTTCCCCATCTTGTCCTGCCAACAGGGCTGCACCATGAGTTGAAGAATTTGCTGGGACACAAGAGATCACAAAGAACCAGGACTGATGTGGTCATTTACGCTTTACAGTGACCTTGGAGAGAGAATGTGAATACCAGTTATACCAGGTCCAGGAAATTACAGTTATTGCACTCCAAACAGTTCTTCACTCCAACATAATTAACCAGTCATACCAATATTGATGCACAGCCACTTTCTTTCTTTCTTTCTCTTCCTGTAGCTTTCCTACTCTGTTCCCTATTCACATATTAATAGTAATTTTTTTCTCTGCCTAAATAGGACACTTATGTCCATTACCGAAATAGAACATTTCCCAATCATTAAAAAAAATTACATTTCCTACTTGTACATCTATATTTTTGGAATGCAAGATACATTGTAACACGTTATCCTTACCAGGCTATATCAAATCTTGAAATAAATATGTATTTTAAAATCTCAGATATAAACTGAAAGCTACAGGATAGTACATGAGGAAAAGCTGGAAAGAGGCAGCTGATCTTTGAAAGTCTGTGTATCTGATCCTGCAGAATACATTTATTCCTCCATCAGAGCTACAAATCCATCTGTCTTTTTCTTGTTGATCCGTGGCTGTTCCAAACATTCTCTTGTGCTAAAACCTGCCTTACCTGCATCATTTAACCCCTGCAGTTCAATTACCTTGGGCTAAAATCTGCTCTGACCTGCATATCTCCCACTATACTAATAGGAGTTGCATGAGCATTCAAGTGATTTTTTAATTGAATTACCTTCCATAATTTATAAGATCAATTTTCATGAGGGTTCTCACTTCTACTTTGCTGTTATCCTTAGTTAACTAATATCAACACAATAGCTGTTCTACAGTGATGCGGCTAGAAACAATGTGATTTTAGTCAACCAATAAAGCCACTCCAGAGCCTATTAATGTATTTATGTAACGTTTAACACAACCATCCCACTGACATTCAACAGAGTAAAATGGTAAATAGTTGGGATAAAGGTAACATTTGCTTTCACAGCAGTCCCTTGATTTTTTTAATTTATTGGGTTCATCCAGTGTTTCCCAAACTTGGGACACCGCTTGTTCAGGGAAGGCCTTTGGTGGGCCAGGCCAGTTTGTTTACCTGCTGCGTCTGCAGGTCCGGCCAACCGTGGCTCCTATTGGCCGTGGTTCGCTGCTCCAGGCCAATGGGGGCTGCGGGAAGCGGCGGCGGCTGGAGCGGCGAACCGCGGCCAGTGGGAGTCGCGATCGGCCAAACCTGCATACGCGGCAGGTAAACAAACTGGCCTGGCCCGCCAGGGGCTTTCCCTGAATAAGTGGCGTCCCAAGTTTGGGAAACACTGGGTTAATCCATGTATTTGGCTATGTACCTGTGGTATAGAAAAGAGAAGAACTCACTGAATTCCCAGCATAGATGATTTCAGATGGAGAAGGACTGAGATTTTTTAAGAACTGCAGCCTCAGAAGAAAAAGAAATGCAATTGATAAAATGATATACTACAATTTATGCCGCAGAAATAACTAATAGAGCTGAGACTGCCCTAAAGTGCAATTGTTCATCTTCCACAAAACATTTTTCAGTGAAAATATATGCAAATCAGTTTGGGGCTGTTGAAGACTCTGATTAAATTTATAATTTAGGTTTTTAATTGAACTTTTTTATTGGATTTTGCAGAATAATTCTCCTTCATATATATGAATAATTAACTGCCAGAAAATAATTTGCCAAACTCAATTCTTAAATGGTAGAGGGTTTTTTTTTTTTAACTTTGGTAAATTTCTGAAGCACACAATGGCAATACATCCAGTGCCTGATTTCCACAGTATCCACAAATCCAATTTATGACCCTGATCCAGCTAAAACTAACATACAGGCTTAACTTTAAGCATGTGAATGATCCTGTTGACTTACACGGAACTTCTCATGCAAGTTAATATGGCATGTATGTAAGTGTTTGTAGGACTGAGACCTACTTCAAGGAGAGCTGTAAATGTTCATTACCCTTGAAAAGTAGACCTTATATGTATAGTGAATAATAATAATCAGACTGCTCTGGAGCTTTGCAAAATTAACAGTCTTTATCTGGGCATAGTCTCAAGGAAACATTGAAGGTTTTGTCCAGAAAAAAAAAAGAGAGACTTTTTTTATATATATAAACCCAAAACTCCAAAAATTGATATCAGCAGAAAGAACTGGAGCTAAGTTAAAAGAAAATTCTTGGGCCAGAATTGCTGTTATGCTTGCCTCCAGGGAGAAAGTCAAGGTCAGAGCAGGAAAGATCTTTCCAGTAATAAAATGATTATTTAATTCATTTTCCTTATATTGCTCTTTTTATCTAAAATATTCAAATACATTTTAAATATTATTATATTATTATTAATAATGTGTATTACTATAATGCTTAGGAGCTCTTATCATGGACCGGATCCCATTGTGCTAGGCGCTGGACAAACAGAACACAAAGAAGGTCTCTGCCCAAGAACCTTACAATCTGAATAATTAAGCTTCATGATACCTCTCTGAAGTATCGCACAGTAGGTAAATATTCTACCCACTCTGCAGATGAATAAATTATGGCACAGAAAAGGTAAATTAGTGACCCAAGGTCACACACTGAATTTGGTGGAACAGACAGAAAATGAACCCAAGCACTGACATCTGGTCATATCCTGCTCTAACCACTAACTATGCTACCTACAGATGATCATAACAAGAAGTCTGGGGAAATTCTGACCTGTAAATTGTGTGGTCTAATTTATCATCAATAAGCACAAACTTCCTTTTACAGGATGCACACTGATCCAGTGGCATTGGAACAATTTGTGTAGTGGGGGTGCTGAAAGCCATTGAACAAAACTGCAAACCCCGTATATGACAGAAAGCAGTTCAAACCAGGGGGTGCTGCCACTTCCCCAGTTCCACTTGTTCTAGCACTCCCGCACTGAACATTAGAATAATGACTTTTGCCCAGTACAATCATTACCTTTGCTATTACGATATTTGTTATCTGTTATAAAATGGTATTTCAAGCTACAATTATTTCAGCGATAAAAAGGAGCTGACATTAGGGTGCATTTGCCGTCCAGTGCTGATCATCCCCAACTCCCATTGATTTACTAATGAGCAGGTGTCAGGTAAGGTCAATGAGAGGGTTAACCACACAGCACCAGCACAGAACTCCTCAATAGGCCTGTGTGGTGCTTTGAACTCAACTTAAAACAAGGAGGAAAGTCCAAGTGAAACACAGGGGATGTGAACCTGTATGAAACAAAGCTGGGAAAGACGTTAAATTAACACCCTCTCCCACGAACCAAACTCATTGAGTTTTAGACATTTCTACTTGACAGCTCTGAGTTTCCAGAGTAACTAATAATTTAGGTCTGAGATCAATTATAACAGTGACATACTGGATATAAAAATGTATCTAAAGCTCATCTGCTGTGTTTTTCTCTGTAATATAAAGTACATTTTGGGGACATCTTATATCAGGCTACTTTCTAAATAATTTGTAAAGGGTTAATAAATGATTAATAGCTGTTATAAGTATGCTATGGACCTGAATACTTGGTATTATAAATGATTAAAAACACATCTGCAGAGGGTGCTAAAGATAGTTATAAGCCATAGTTTTAAGCCAGCTATTGACATGCTGGACTTTATAACAATCTAGATCAATTGATTAAGCATTTATTAGGACATCTATTGATCATCTATTAAACCTTTATAAACTAGTTATGAACATCCTTTTAAAATTAACTGAGACTATTTTTCTTGTTGGCTGGACATACAGGAGGTCATATCGTGGAGGATCGTAACAGTTTAGGAGAGAAGGGATGTAAAGTGGACACCTTTATAAGTTCAACATTAGCCTCACTGAAGTGATTGTGGTACTTGGAATCTCCTTGTAAGCATAGGGAGGTTCTATGGTTTCTACAGGATCTTCAGGGGGTGGTCCTTGCATAAATTAAAGCTCCCTAAAAGCTGCTCTAACTTGCATCAGTTGCCAATGGTCACAAGGGACCAGTACAGCAGCCTGTGATCACCAGGCTGCATGGTAGTCCTCTCCACACCCACTTGCCCTGGGCCATGCTCCTCTGCCAGCAAGCAGAAGGTAGGGATGGGGACCACTTAGCTGGAGTGATATACACCACTTTGCACTAGTATTGCCAGAGCAGAGCAGTCACGCAGTGGAGAATCTAACTGTAAGTTTGTATCCCCACATTCATACAGCTCTAAAATGACCAGTTTAGTAGAAATTATGGGCTAGATTCTGATCTCATGTACACTGGTGAAGAAACCATACTGGCATCAATGGAGTTACTCTGGATTGATACTGGTATAACTGAGGTCAGTTTCTGGCCCAATAACTATTCAATTCAATCTTGCATTACACTGTTCCACGTACATCAGAAACCTACTTTTCACTTGTAGGTTCCTTTATCCTACATCTATTTAGCAATGGATCTGGCAATTACCTCATCTGAAGTTCTTTACACAGAACATCCCCTTCTTCCGTCAGAATGGTGTTAAATTATTCCCATATCTTACACATCTTAACAAAAGTGTTAAGAGTAGAAAACAATCAATAAGCAATCAACTGAAATAATTCCAAGTCAAGCTCTAATGAGCATGGGAAACAACGGCTGTAATGCCAGTTAATTAACCCATTTTATAAAGAGGTGATCCATTCATTCAATGTTCACTACCTTACAAAGAGCGAGAAACAAGTCCTGAAATGTTCATATATAAAAATCACCATAGTATGGGTAGACTGTTGGGTTTGAACCTTGGACCCTGCGCACCGCAACACAGGTATCTAACGAGCTAAAGAACTAAACCATCACCTGTTATCAGTAGCAAGCAGCTGCTCTTTATAAATCAGCCACAGAACAGTGGCTCATAACTCACACTGAACACTGGGTTAAACTTAGCACCTTTTACAGGGTTTTGAATACTGTCAGTTTCCACTGACTGCAGCTTCATGTGGGATGGGGCTTATGGTACAATACTTCCCTCAATTCAAACCAGTTTTGGATTACTATTATCCCAATGTTACAAAAATATACCCTTTTTTATTCTGTAGCAGTTTATAGAAACTTCAACACAACCCTGCAGCCTGCTGATGAATCAGTGCATTACTTTGTCCAACTGGCCACATCTGACCTTTTGGTCAGCACTGGATATTTTTTTATCTGTCCTTTCCCCCTTCTGGGTGGAGGTCACATTTATTTCCTGCTGCTGCAACCTCCAAGGGTTTCCCCAGATTAAAGTGACAAATGCAAGTTAGCACCCCTGTATCCCTGGCTACCATGTCAGTGTTGGACACAGAAAGAAAAAAAAAAAAAAAACTTCAGAACTTAAAAGGGCGGGGGGGGGGGAAATCCCTAAAACAAAGTTTTTCTTTTCCATTAACTTTTTGAAGCCTCCTGCGTGACTTTGTGGAATCACTGCAGCAGGTTGTGAATGATGTCTAAAATGAAAAATCCCTGCCCACCCAGTGGAAAGAGAATTTACAGACAGTGCTCTGTAATCACTTATATGTGCTGTTGTTTGATGTAGCATTTAGCTGAGATACAACCACCAAAGCTTGCCAACCACTGAGCTATCAGCTTAAAAAAAAAAAGTTGGAAGGTGTTTTTCTGCACTGACAACACAGAGCCAAAGTCTGTCCCAAACTCTATGGGGTTGGACCAGAGGTAAATCAGTGTCATATTTAGCTCATAGTAGTCAGCCAAGTTTCACTGAAAAGTTCGTAAGCCCAGCTGTATCTTTTTTTATACAAAATTAAATTAACATGTTGGCACTTGAGTTAAATGTGTTGAAGGTTACACATCTCCTAATGAAAAAGCAGGGGAAGGGTGGACTTAATTTCATTTCATTTCAAATGACACTACATTTACTTTAGTTATGTTGACAAATGTATGCATTTAAGCTGTGCCAAATGGATTGGCAATAACTTGGCAATTCAAAAGAACTTACTGTTGACTAGGTATTTCCATATTTGGTTGTCACTTCAAAATAGATGTGTGTGGAAAGGGCAGACTGTGGTTAAGTTAAACACTCCAGAAAGAGCCCTTGTTATGGCATGAGTCTCGTATCATGGAAATGTCCCCTGTGTTATAATAACTTGACCATGTGTATCTTTAAGGACACCGGAGACCTTCAGAAAAACAAGGTTTCATATGAAGGAAGGGGGATAACTGTCCAGCTTCAAGAAAAGTTATGTTCTTGGTCTCCTGCCACAGAGACTAGTGAAGAGAATGCCAGACAGTGTTAGAGGCTGTTCCTCTGGAGAGCCTATGGCAACCAACTGGATGACCAGAACATTTTGGTTTTTTGGGATGTGGTGCAATGGAGCTGGATTTAAAACGATACTAACCCATAACACAGTGAGTGAAGTATTTAGGAGAAAAGTCCAATCTGGTCCATGTGGTTTAAACATATGTGTCATTTATTCAAGATGTCATATGTACAATTTGATTGCCAGAGGCACCTGATAACAACTGATTCATTCATTGCAACTCCTCTAAATGCCACAAGCAGTTCATGATATTTGCTGTCCAAATATATTTTGTCACAGCCAACTCTCAAGGCAAATGCATGCTTAACATTTTATTTTCTCTTTTGCTAGTGCTCTGCATTCAGGTTTATCTATGTGCCTTTATTCTTTATTAATGATTCTGAAACTTTAAAAAAAAAATTAAAAGGTCCAAAATGAATTTTTCAGCTTTGAAAGTGTGCAGTGTCTTTGGTAAAGTAAGCCTTTGTTGATCTCACAATGTTACTGATCTTTTGAATATCTCAAAGTCAAAATGCATTGGAGTCACTGGGGTTATTCTGGATTTACTTTGGTTTAACTGAGAGCATGTGGTCACACATGCATGAACTCCTGTTATGAAACAACTTGATTAACACCTTGCTTTTTAAACCCAGCCTGCTGGACCCTTTCACCTCATATTACTTCTTCATTATGGCCTGAGGAAAAACAACAATACATTTAGTTATTTATACATTGGCCCTATGGATATTACTTCCACACTGAATCTGTTCTTTGCCACATGGAGAACTTCCTGCCAATCAACGAGACAAAAATTATCTGTGCAGTGGTGAGCTGACTTGCCTCAGTGCAGCAGTGGTGGTGAAGAGTCAGTACACTGTGTCAATAGGAGTTAAAGTTATTTTATAAAGGAAATAAAATAAACCTGGCTCTTCCTTTCCAGAGGCCCAGCGTGGAGGAAATGGAGCAGCGTTAGACATATATACAATCTAGGAAGTATTTCAGATTTCCAAAATTTCAACAATTGTCGATAAGAAAATCTAAATTGTTGTGCAAAAAATATGTAGCTGTTTCTTGGTCAGTCTGAGACAGATCTGCTGGGACTTGGAATGCGGCTAAAGGTTGTGGGGAGGATCAGGGAACAATGAATTAAATGAAGGTTGTTGGCACTTCAGTTTGATGGATCAGAAAGTCACCAGTGAAAGGTGAGAGATGAGATTGGTTCTAAATGGGTCCAGGTGCATCGGAGGTTCAGACTTCTAGCTTTGCTCATCTAAATTTCTTCTTGTAGAATGAAGACATAACTCAGCATAGTCCGGTAAGTGGAGACTTAAGTGAGAGCAGAATCAGGACCTGAGATTCTAAGCTGTCAAGGCATTTCTAAACTACTGGTAATGAAACTTTAAAACTACTGTAACAAGAAGTTTGTTCCTCTGACATTAAACAAACTCTGTATTAGTGGTCTTTAAAAACAGACAGAGCCTGAAAAACATATTGTGAACAGAGGTAACAAGTAGGAAGCAGCACCTGATGCAGAAATAAAAGTTCCTAAATGAGGCACAAGGACATGCCAGTGAAATGCAACATGTGAAGATGCCTGCACAGAGAAGGACTCCTTGTCAGATATTGATCATAAGGTACTTCTAGCTCTTATCACTCAACAACAGTGGCAAGCAGGGTGCAGTTAACCGTGCCTGTGACAAAAGAATTTAACTTTGAACATTCATTCAAGTTACAGCAACAACTTCTGCTCTCACAAAGAATCATTACAGTTGTAAGCAGCATTGGAATTTTACACATCAATACACTATTTGGGCAGAAAGGAAATTGATAATGTTTGATTTGCCCATACAGCAACATGGAAACATGAATCAAGACAAGAATGGGTTTTCTTTCCTGACAAATTGGTCTGCGATTCTCTACCTGTCATCCTAAATTGAATACAGTGTTTCAAGGGATGCAACAATCAGCTGTCCTCGTAGGCTATCAAATGGCACACATCCCTGGAAATAGAGAGCATAACTTTAACTGAAAGAAGCAACTAGAACTAGAAAATATCATTTAGTCAAAAGTCTTTTCCCGACAATTTAACAGGATCTGTCATTGTTCAGATGGTGAAGCTCCGGGCCACAAGTTACCTCTGCTGAATGGAATGGATAAATTCAGAGATCCTCGGCTGTCGATAGCTCAAGAAATGGAATTGAAGGCATCAGAAAGAAAAGGAGACAAAAATACAGGCAAACTTGTTGGACTTGGCAAGAACTATGGGGAAGTTAAACCTGCCACTGAGGACTTCCAGTTCAGCTGCCCTCTCCAAAATCACCTCGACACAAAGGCTCTCATTTCTCTTCCCTAGCAACAAACTGTCCCCCCCAAATGACCCTGACCCCGATGACTTTCTTTAGAAGAGTTCTGGGTGAGCATCCTATTTGCCTTTTAGCAACTTCCCCCAACCCCCAAAGTCATCCTCTGCATTGATACATGTCATTGCAGTGAAATTTGTGTTTGTATGCAAATAGACAAACATTCTTGTGTGGAGTATAGATGGGAGACCTCCCTAAAACTCTCCTGATTAGAATGAGCTGTTATCAAAATATGCCAGCATGTTATGATGAAGTGTTAAACTTTAAGAACAATACAGTCTCTTTTTGGAATATGTTTAAGAAAAAATGCATTTAAGCATTAGATACTATGGTGATGAGAGCTATAAAAAAGCCTAAAACAGCTAGATAAGATCACTAGACATAACTGAAGATTTTTCAAATTACCAAGCTGGGATCTAGGCTTTCCAACAGTTCAGAGAAGGGGAATTATTTCAGCTCACTACAGTGACAGGGGCGAGATCAGACATCCCCTCAAGTCTGGAGCTGTTAAGATCCAGGCATCTAAGCTGGTTCCATTTCAAATTGCAACTTTTTTGTAGACTGTATTCTTTACTAGATAACAGAAAAGCTTAATTCTGATAGGAAGTCTGGTCCCTACCATTCAGCATTGGCTGCTCAAGTTGATTCAGCACTCTTGATATGTTCAGTAACCCCCTCTGAAATTCTAAACAGCCTTCCTCGGAGCTTGATGCCTACAAAGCAAAGCGGTGTACAACACTCATCTTGGCCTTACAATGGCTGTGTTCCTTTTATCACTCTGAATCCGCAGGGCGCAAGAATCTTCCATGTTAATTTGTTCTGTTTCAGAGCCATTGGGATCACTGTTTTCAATAGCATTCCCCATTCAGAAGCTCTGGAATTTGTTTGAGACTGACACTACTTGCAGAGTTTTACCAAAATAAGATGCTCTTGCAATTTCCTCTATACAATGCATTTATAGCCAAATTCACTGCTTGCATTAGCTGCATTGCAACCTCCCTGTTGCAATAATTATCCCATAGGAAGACACACGTGATAGTTACTAACCTGTTAAAATGAGGATGAATTGAGCTAAAGGTACAACTTCCGAATGGTTGTTTTATAATATATTTAAGGTAATTTCAGCATGACCTTGTGCAAAGCCCTACTCACTTCAAAGGTATTGCTGCTTCCCTTTAAGATAAAAAGATTTCCCAAAATTCACTGATTCACAAGAAAGGCAAAATGCAATTCAGCTTAATACTTCCTTTCAACATCCAGGCATCTACAATGTTTCCAGTGTTCCCCACTCCCTGCATCCCCCACCCACTCCACTGTATGGTACAGAAGGTACCCAAGAAAATTACACGTGGGTTGACGAGTTTGAAGCATTGTTGTAGCCGTGTTGGACCTAGAATAGGAGAAGACAAAGGCATTAGACAGCAGAAGCTCATAAAGTGATAGTCCCCAATATGAACTCATGGGTATGGGTAGCTGTGAAATCAGGGCAACCGCAGCTCTGCACAGCAGGTACCATTCTTATGGCTGCCTAAATTAGGATGTAACTTGCACTGTAAGTTACAGCTATCTGAGCAGCTGTTACTCTGGCCACACGGTTTTAACAGACTGTGGGAGTCGGGGGCAGCCAGTAACAGAACAGCAGGACTATGCTACTGATGCTTAAAAGAGCCCATAAGACCGTGCAAATAAACTGATCTGTGAACACTGGCCTCCTTGATATGGATTTTCACCTTTTGCAAGAGTAGCGGGTCATGGCCCATGCAACCTACTCCTCTACCAGCACCACCTCAAGTTGGGGGATATTGCATCAGACTGGAGTAGGTCCAAGAGCTTTGAATCCATCCGTCCCTCCTTTACCTTTCAGGGTATGAAGGGGAGGATTCAGCCTGGGATCCTTAAAAACCATGATTTACTCACAGTCTTGTGTCAAGGTTTCTCACATGTTCCTGGGGTACTATTGCTCCAATAAACACAGCATGGACCTTGCAGTATTCAAGGTACGGAATTATTGTCATAGTTTTTAATGTTTTATTATCCCTATTGTCCTTTTTGTATGAGTTACAGGTTTTGGTCCTTAGAAAATTAATTAAAATAGTAAATTTTAAAAGGCCGTGCTTGATTGTGTCATGTATCAATTTAGATCAGTGGTTTTCAACGCCAGTCCGCCACTTGTTCAAGGAAAGCCCCTGGTGGGCCGGGCCAGTTTGTTTACCCGCCGTGTCCACAGGTTTGGCCGATCGTGGCTCCCACTGGCCGCGGTTTGCCGCTCCAGGCCAATGGGGGCTGCGGGAAGAGCAGCCAGCACATCCCTCAGCCTGCGCCGCTTCCCGAAGCCCCCATTGGCCTGGAGCAGCGAACCATGGCCAGTGGGAGCGGTGATCGGCCAAACCTGTGGACGCAGCAGGTAAACAAACCAGCCCAGCCCAGCCCACCAGGGCCTTTCCCTGAACAAGTGGCAGACCGGCTTTGAGAACCACTGATTTAGATGATTACATTATAAAGGGGATTGCGCTTTGATTAAGTTTCTCTGATGAGAAAAGTAACTGTCGTTCTCCTTTGCTTTAAAACTTGAGAGAGAGTCCAGTGTAATTTGTGAAACTGCAACCATGCCACCCACACTAGCCTTGCTTTAAGACAAAATCCTAAAGAAGTTGTACATTCTACATGCATAGAAATCCAGGTCACTGCATACTTCTTATGAATAGTAGTAAAAATCAATGCAATATGGAAATAACTTTTTTTTTTATAACTGTACAATTTGGACTGATTATTTGAACTCAAGTGATATTTCTTGTTGAACAGAAAATGCTACTTTGTATAAACCTATTCAAATGTTGTAAACTTATTTTGTTACTTGAGATGCGGGTAAGGTTATGTTCACAGATCCTGAACTGAAATTAATATCTACAAAGTGTAAAAGAAATATGGCAATTCTATAACCACAATTCTGCAAGAAGATAGTATTTGGCTAATTAAACTGCCCTGGAGTAGAACAAAAGAAATTCACATGTGGAAACTTGGCAAAGGAATCCCAATCTGTATAACCCACAATTTGCATATTGGGAGTATATCTGGAAGCATCAAAACATTCAGAACACAGCAAGATTGTGAACTCTTCAAGTTCACCCACAGGTAAGCTGGTTTACCAATGTAATGTTCTCTCTTGAGAGAGGATGGCATATACCCCAGCAGTCGACATGTCCTCTGGTGCTCACATTATTGCAACCAGTCTGCCACTCTCCACCTCAGTAACAAAAATTAATCTTCAATAGAAACTGAGGCATAGTATGACGAGAGATGAAAGGACCTTTAAAAGGAAAGGAAGCCAGAACCTCTAGAAGAAGGCATCCTTGACCCCTTCCTCTCCCCCTTCCCCTCCCCCCACCCCATACACACACACATAATCCAAACGCCAAGCACTCTGTCCTCTGGCTGAAATTTCTCACATTTGACACACTCTCAATATCATACCTTAGTTCTTGATTAAAGTTAATTTTAAGTTGAATTGTGAAATTGTAATTAACAATCTCCTCTGTATTAGCCGAACCTAGAAAGCCTCATATTGTTAGAGAGGAAAATGGAAGCTGATTTAAGCAAAGCAGAGGGACCAAGAACTGTTATTATTATTTGTGTTACAGTAGCACCTAGAGACCCTGTCTGAGATCATGGCCCCATGGTACTAGGTGTTGTACAAACACTTACTGAGAGACACCTTGCCCCAAGCCTAAATAGAAAAGACAGAAAGTGTGAGAAAGCAAGTATTATTATCCCCATTTTACAGGTAGGAAACAAAGGCACAGAGAGATTAAATGACTTGTCCAAGGGCACACAGGGAGTCTGTGGCAGAAAGAAGAATTTAAGCCAGATCTCTTGCGTCCCTCCATTTACTTTACTGCAAGTCCTCTCTGAACACAATTATTGACACTGAAAGTAGATACAATACAGATTTAGTTCAGCCTAAATATAAGTGGCTTTCATAAAAGCTAGGCATACTGAGAATCTCAAATTCACTGTTATCTTTTACAGGACTCCTAGGGAGCAACTGGCATAACACATTGCTCTGGCTACCTAATTGCCCTGGAGGGAAATTTAGAGAGCCTAAGACAAGACTTTCATTTGTTTTTAATATTTCCTTATTGTCATGTGGAAACTCTTGGAGCTTAACTTATCCTCAGAAGGGTTACCCACCAAAGAAGCAGACCATCTCCTTAGAATACTAAGTGCAAATGTCCATTTGTACCCTCTGTTTTGGTCTTAGTGGGAAGAAAAACCAGCAGAAAGAGAGGAATATAATGGTATATTTTTCTGCCCAAAGAAAGCCCTTCCTGGAGGCTCCCCAACAGAGCTGATTACTATTTGAAAATGTGAATTGACAATCTCTGTGCAAGATGTCTGTCTTAACAATTTTCATCACAACTCTTGCATTCTTTTTCTTTGAGTCAGCAACAATGGTGCTGGTCAGCTGGGGCACTTGTATAGAGCAGTGGTTCTCAAAGCCGGTCCACCGGTTGTTCAGGGAAACCCCTTGGCGTGCCAGACCGGTTTGTTTACCTGCTGCGTTTGCAGGTTCAGCCGATTGCAGCTCCCACTGGTTGTGGTTCGCTGCTCCAAGCCAATGGGAGCTGCGGGAAGTGGAGCGGGGGATGTGCTGGCCGCCCTTTCCACAGCCCCCATTGGCCTGGAGCGGCGAACCACAGCCAGTGGGAGCCGTGATCGGCCAAACCTGCGGATGCAGCAGGTAAACAAACCGGTCCAGCACGCCAAGAGCTTTCCCTGAACAACTGGCGGACCGGCTTTGAGAACCACTGGTCTAGAGTGTTGTGGGGGAAGGAATAGGTTGGGTGAAGTAATACAAAGAAACCAACAAATAACTATCAGACAACCCCTTTGTTCCTTTTAACACACTGCAGGCATGTTATCTGTCTATTACTGGCTGGTTGTCTTATTTATGTAGATTGTAAGCTCTTCAGGACATGGACAGTCATACACCGAATCTGTCCAGCACCTTGAACAGTGGGGCCCTGATCACTAACTGGAGCCTCTGGATGATACTGAAATGCACATAAAATAATAGTAATTCCTTAATTTCAATTGGAACCCTAAAAACCTAATGTTGAAGGTCACTAAACTGAAAGGGTACTTAACCTAAAGCTAATATAATTTTAACCTGCAAAATCTCTAGTGTTTGTAAGCTGTACTTTGGCATTTATAGAGAAATATGACTGTCAATACACTATTTACACCTGTTTTTTAGTCTCTGAAGTAGGCATTTACTAGATGACGGGTCCTCACTCTATGTGAGTGGCCAGCAACTGTATGTAACAGTTAATATTTTCAGCCAAACAGTTAATATTCCAGTCAAATACACACAACCATCACTGTATAGAAAGTTGATGATAGAAACAGCTTTGTGATCAGTCATATCTAACAGTCCAAACTACTGTATAAAGTTATATATGAAGTACAATATAGCATTTCCAATTCTCTGCACATATTCCCCAGAGCTTCCTACATCAACACAGCAACATAGGATATGCCATATCAGAGCAGATGATTGCTCTATCAAGTCTGGTATTCTGCCTGCATTTCAATTATGAGTGACATGATCCCTTGATGTAGTCTGTATAACAGTTTCTCAAGGTTATAAACTGTTTCTGGATCCTTCTGGATGAGAGGGGCTATATAAACATAGATACATATTTTTCTGTATTCATGCAGATGTGATTCAAAGATATACTGAGATAACTTTGCTCTGGTGCTCAGCGGCTGTCACACTTATAACTGGGAAAGTGGCTATTTGTTTTAGAAGAGAAACTGAGTGGACAGCAGAGAGATTATTAAATTATTCTAAACTTCATTTGTTTACAAGTGTATTATACCTAAATACTGGCTTTGAGAAAAACCGATCTGAACCCAGTGAGCAGTGTTGATCTTTAATAAAAAGTTAATCAAGAATAAAAAGAATAACCTTGGCAAAAGCAGCTCTCACCAAGCTTTCTAGATAATTCTCAGAGTTTTTTGATTTATGTACAGTTCAGAAGGATGCTCATTTCCCCCCCCCCCCCCCGTTGAAATGTTTAGCACACACAGCTCAGACTCTACGCACCAAATTGAGACATGAGCCTGAGGACATAACTACATGTTGAGGAGGTTGGAAGAAGGTTTAAATTACACACCAGCTTAGACTCAGTTCTGCATGTGATCCTGCAATTCTAATTCCATAATAAATGCATTAAAAGATTCAAAGATGCAGGTGGAACTAGACGCAACATTTCAGGTAGAACACAGGAACTGCCAGACTGGATCAGACCTCTGATTTATTTAGTCCAGTATCTGGCCTTTGACCATGGTGAGTATCAAACGATTCCATAGGAATGTGCAAAATCCCCCTAAAGGTAGAGATATGAGATTATTTGCCCCCTCATGAAGGTCTCATTCTAATGCCTGATAATCTGAAACTGGTTAAGACCTGAGGCATGATGTTTTATATCCCTTCCAAACTTTCTGTTAGCATTAACTGTTATAATGCTAGATAGTCTTGCTATCCTAATAGATGTCCAATGGGTGCTTTGATATGTAAATGTAAGCTCTAGCAACCAAAGCCCAGGGCAAGGAGTGAGAGCTGTATTCTCAGTTCTGCCACTTACTCTCTTTGGACAAAAAGAAAAGGAGTATTTGTGGCACCTTAGAGACTAACCAATTTATTTGAGCATGAGCTTTCGTGAGCTACAGCTCACTTCATCGGATGCATACCGTGGAAACTGCAGCAGACTTTATATACACACAGAGAATATGAAACAATACCTCCTCCCACCCCACTGTCCTGCTGGTAATAGCTTATCTAAAGTGATCATCAGGTTGGGCCATTTCCAGCACAAATCCAGGTTTTCTCACCCTCCACCCCCCCACACAAATTCACTCTCCTGCTGGTGATAGCCCATCCAAAGTGACAACTCTTTACACGATGTGCATGATAATCAAGTCAGGCCATTTCCTGCACAAATCCAGGTTCTCTCACCCCCTCACCCCCCTCCCAAAAACCACACACACAAACTCACTATCCTGCTGGTAATAGCTCATCCAAAGTGACCACTCTCCCTACAATGTGCATGATAATCAAGGTGGGCCATTTCCAGCACAAATCCAGGTTTTCTCACACACACACACACACCCACCCCCATACACACACAAACTCACTCTCCTGCTGGTAATAGCTCATCCAAACTGACCACTCTCCAAGTTTAAATCCTTGATTATCATGCACATTGTAGGGAGAGTGGTCACTTTAGATGAGCTATTACCAGCAGGATAGTGAATTTGTGTGGGGGGGTGGAGGGTGAGAAAACCTGGATTTGTGCTGGAAATGGCCCAACCTGATGATCACTTTAGATAAGCTATTACCAGCAGGACAGTGGGGTGGGAGGAGGTATTGTTTCATATTCTCTGTTTGTATATAAAGTCTGCTGCAGTTTCCACGGTATGCATCCGATGAAGTGAGCTGTAGCTCACGAAAGCTCATGTTCAAATAAATTGGTTAGTCTCTAAGGTGCCACAAGTACTCCTTTTCTTTTTGCGAATACAGACTAACACGGCTGTTACTCTGAAACCTCTCTTTGGACAAGTCCATTAACTTCCCTATGCCTGAGTTTCTCTTTCTATAGTATGGGTCTGATCATTACAACACTTACTGCTAGTTATCGGTTGACTACAATTCTTCAGTCTCCTGATGTGATCTTCACCAGCTCTGTGTGCTCAGTTCTGCCACTTACTTTCTCTGGGACCCTGGTCAAGTCCATTAATGTCTCCATGCCTGCACTGTATGCCATAAGAGCAGTGAGAAGAATTACGACAATATAAACCCTGTCTCGCAGCCCTCTGCTAGCTCCCACTCTTCTGTGCTCCTTGTGCTCCTCTTCAAGGCTCTCCATTACCCTTCATTTCTGTACTTATACATCCTTGCCCTTTTCACGACATCTTTCCCTCCACTGTCCCCCTCTGCTCTCGCAATGATACTGGCCTCGTCTTCCCCTTTGTCAGGTTCTCACCGTACATCTCTGTGCTTTCTTCCATACTGCCCCTATGTGTAGATGACCCTCTGCACATTCAAATCCTTCTGAAAGACCCACTCCTAACTTGAGGCCTATGGGGATCCAGATTACAATGGTCAGGCTATTTGAACTCAAGAGGAGTTATTCCATTATTGTTTTCATGGTTTTATTCAGGCAACATATCACCCTGGATAATTATCACCCCATCCACCTTCTCCATCCCCTCCCCGCCCCCCAGACTTCTCTTTTGTCTGATTTTAGCTTCTGAGTACTTTGGGTCAGGGACTGTGCCTTCCATTGTCCTTCGCAAGCACTTCCCACATTGTAGGTACTATTAAAAACAAACCCATAGTAATAGCTCACACTGAAGATATATGCAGCAGCTACTGGGACCAAGTACAACAGCAAACAGAGACCTGAACTTCAGCAACCACAAAGAAAATATGCGGAATCACCTGGGACTTTGGACAATCTAGCAACACAAGACAGCTTTGCTATACACTATGGGGAACTTGGAATGACTATTCTTCACTACAACGAACCTTGTGTTTTCAAGTAGTCATCTATTCATGCCTGAGGAGCCGCATCCTCTGCACAAGACAGGGTCCATTAATAATGAACACATAATATATTAGTAACCTTAACACTATAATAATGGTTTATTTTATTGTGTTGCATGCACTGGGAGATTTTCATTGACATTGGTAGAATAGACACAGCAGACTTTCTAATTAAGTTATTTGTATTGCCCTAGATTAATTAAATCTGATAAGCCATGCAAGTAACAGGCACCTATTTGCTCCATGTGGCAAAAGCACACAACCCTCCATTTTAAAAAAAGGATTCAAATAAAAGAAATAGAGATAGCTTTGATTATAAAGAGAGGTTCTGAAATATGAGGGCTGATTAGAATTTGTGTAAAACCATAGCTATTAATTTGCCACTGTGATTCACAGATGAACTCAAAGGACTCTTTTATTTCTCTGTCTATTCTTTATTTCCTTTGGGGGAGCTGGGGTGGGTTAAGCATCTTGGCCCGCTCAAGTTTTTCTCTATGGTTTCTTCTTCTGAAGTTTATTGATCATTGTGACACTGCCATCTGCAGTATCAAAGAGGCGGTTTCCCATGCAGGGAACGGGTGAGCTTCCTGAAGTTTTGAGGTTTAGCAAAAATCTGTCACACTATATTTGCAAGTGCCAGCTTGTGAATGCTCCTTCCTGATTTAAACTCACAGTATTTTCTAAGGGGATTCACTGTAAACACATCCATATCTTCTTTCTAACTAAAGGGAATCTCAAGAGTCATGCCAGACAGTTGAGATGAGAGAGAGGGAGAGAGAGAGAGAGAGGGAGAGAGAGATTAGACTCTCTCAGCCCTTCTGAAATCCCTTTCCTAGCATGCTTTTCGTTCTGATGACTCTCTACTCCATTTCCCACCCTATTGTTCATTGGATTTTTTTGTCTACCCCTCTGCACCCCCAGAATCTGTGTTCAGTGAACATAAATCCTATGGCATTGGAGTTTAAGTGGAACTTTGGAAACTTTAAAAACTTGAAATTAGGCACAAACTTGCCTGATCTTTAAGCACTAGGTTTATCATCACACTAAAAATATGACATAGGATTTTAAAAAAACCCAATCAGGTTTAGGGAGAGGGGACTGCAGCACCTCCGTATATCACAACTAGGGAAAGTGATGGTATTGAAATGTAGGATTCAAACTTCCAGTATTTAGCAAGGATTTATTACTCATCCCGTAAATACTAGAAATGACCAAACACAATGCTGAATTTGATTTTCCAAAGGCTACACAAAGAGAGATTTGGATTGGCGTCCCTTTTATCTGAACCTCTCAAAGGAGAGAGAGAATTGGGGGTGAGCTGAGAGAGTCAGGCTTCAGGTAAATATTCCCATTGCTAGAAAAGGTCAAACAAGTCCAACTAGCAGAATAATATCAGTACATGGGTCGTTCCCTTCAGCCCTGTTTGATGTTCTAGACAAATAACTCTCTCTCATAATCTCCCTACAACCCTCCAAACCTCCTCTTTCTTCTAGCTGCATTTAGGAATCAACCCTAACCCAATATCCAGGTATTTATATTTCACTTTGTCATCTCCAACCCAGCGCATAAACTTAGCTTCCCTGTCTATGGATCTTTAACCCTTCATCTGCCAAAGTATAAGAGGACAGGCTGCTTCAGTTGAGAAATCAGCCTGAGACTTGCAAAGTGGTCCAGGGGATTCAGGACTAATGTGAATGGAAGGTCTATATCCAAATATCCTAGGCAGCTTTGAAAAGCTCAGATCCTCAGGTTGTTGGTAAATATGCCACAGCAAATCAGGGAGCTTTACCAGATCTCTACCAGCTTTCAATTTCCTTGTATGTTGTGGTCTTGTAGCACGCTGGAGCTGAACTCACCTTTCATTATTCTTGGCTATGCTGCTGACAAAGTCTCTGCTGCAAATGGAGTTTTCATTAGGTCGCTCAGTAAACACTCAAGACAGTGATATTTCAGTGTGAGATCATTCTGATACGGCTAGTAGTTCATTAGACATATAGACATATTTCCATCGTTTTATCTATTTTTAATACAGCAGCACCAATGGGCCCTAGCTTTTGCTGGAGATTGGGGCTCCATTGTGGTAGGATATGTACATACACATGGTGTGAGATAGTCTCTACCCAGGAAGAGCTTATGATCTAATTATGCATAACGAGGGATGGGAAGGGAAACAGAGGTATAGAGACCTGAAGTGACTTGCCCCAGCAGGCCACGAGCAGAGGAGGGAATCTACTACTTCCTGTTTATATTAAATGTTTATATATATATATTAAATTCCTGTTTTTATATATATGTATATATATATAAAATTAGTTTTTACAAATATCATGCTACATACCTATCATTATCTTGCTCATTTACTTCTATGTCATCTTGTATTCCTGCACCCTCCGATGAAGTGAGCTGTAGCTCACAAAAGCTTATGCTCAAATAAATTTGTTAGTCTCTGAGGTGCCACACGTACTCCTTTTCTTTTTGCGAATACAGACTAACACGGCTGCTACTCTGCACCCTCCACATGTCGCTTCTCTTGCCCACAAATGCTTGGGCATGTGCTTCGCTTTAATCATAGGATTATTCATGTGGTTAAGTTAAACACATGTTTACGTGGTTTTAGGATGAGGAACTGCATTGTTACATTTTGGGGCAGGGATTGTGTCTTCTTGTGTGTCAGTACAGAGCCTAGAACTTTTTGGGTGCTTTTACAATGTAAATAATAAAAATAATAACCCTTGTTGATTAAGGTATTCAAGTTTTTCTTTTCTTTTTTTAAAGCAATCTAGACCCAGATTGAATTTCTCAGGGTATAAAACTGCTTGATACCTTTGCCTTTACGGACCATCTTATTTATTAACACCATTTAGTGTTTTCAAACTTTTAATACTCTGCTGTTCAGCCAAGGAGATACACAGAGGATGGTAAGTCAGCAAAAAGGCACAAGTCAGGACATTTCCAGTTAAAGAGCCCTACTCTACTCTTCTCCACAAAGAAGAATTTCAAACCACTCTGTCAACCATAGTGGAACTGGAAGCGTTGGTTTGCTCATATCAAGCAAACCTGGATTGGTCTGGTAAATACTCAACCAGTAGCTGAGAGATGACTATTTGTCATATAATTCTGCTGTTCACAGGAGACAAGTGAGGATCTGGCTTCTAAATCTCATTCCTTCCTTCCCCCTATGCATACATATACCAGAGACTGACCCACACAGAGAATCTGAACAAGGGAGAACATGCCTATCTTCTGCGCTTTTCAACCCTTTCAGGAAGATATACTGTTTCTGGACCCCTTCTTCACACAGATCTGCAGGGACTGGTACAGCCCATTGTTTCCAGTGCTATCCAGATTATACTCACAGCTACATGTCTTTAAGATAAGAGTTCTCTCCAGGCATCCACTACCTATTCAGCCTCCCATGCTTGGCAAGACGTTTACTGCCTTCTGTCTGGAGTCCTTTTGGAGGGTGATTTGTTGCTGAATAGTTCTTTGAAAAGGCTGGATGAGTTTCCTGTGTTTGCAGTTCCAGGGAATATCTATTTTTGCCAGCAAAATCCATTAAGTATTGTGGCATGTGTCCTTTACTCAGTCTATTGCTGCTGACACTTGGTCAGCTTTTTATCCTATGTGAAATATTCCCTTATCCAGACCAAAGATGTGACCCTCATCTAAGCACTTGGCATGAGTGCACTTGACTATTGCAATGTCTCCTGAAAATGCTCTGTGTCCACCTCAGCAAATCCAGAATGCATCAGCTGGATTTCTGATAAGGACTGAATCATAGAATCATAGAATATCACAGTTGGAAGGAGATCATCTAGTCCAACCCCCTGCTCAAAGGAGGACCAATCCCCAATTTTTTTTGCCCCAGATCCCTAAATGGTCCCCTCAAATCACAACCCTGGGTTTAGCAGGCCAATGCTCAAACCACTGAGCTATCCCTCCCCGCAATATCATCCAATCTTCTACCCACTGTGCCACACTTTCTGCACTGGCTTTTGATTCAACAGTTTGTTGACTATAGAGAATGTGGCTCTTACCTTAAAAAAAAACACACACACCACCACCATTGTCCAGACTCATCTTTGTGCCGAGTCAGCAAAGCACTTAAGCACATATTTAAGCACTTTGTTAAACTGGGGCCACGATCAGCTTCCCCTCTTCCTACCCTCCCCTCTCCAAACACCTTAACCCCCTATATGTGGGACATCTTGTAGATTTCCCAGTGTTAGTTCCCCACCCACAAATAGATTTTCCTCCTAGAAGTCAAGGAAGTTCTTTATTTAAATGGTTGTGGTTCCATTGCCAATTCCAAGAGTCAAGGAAGATTATAGCTATCAGGGAATACGTCAGCACACTCAACAATACTGAAGGTGGTTACCTAACAACGAGTTACCAGATTGTCTACAGGAATAAATAGCATAGCTCCATTAAAGGTAATGGAGTGAGGACATTTTACCCTCCCTGAGCATCTGGCTCTAATATTATAAATGACTAACATTTCCCCTCTTTTACTTCACTGCTGTCTGGGAGCATTTTATTCCTTCTCTGCAAATCACAAAGAGACTCTCACAGGTCTACTAGCCCTTCCCTTCTGAAGGGACACAAACACTACAGATCATAAAGGCCGTGCCAGCTGATGGACAGGCAGTTTTAATATTCACAGGCTTTACCTTCCCTCCCTTCCTTATACAGATTGGATCTCCATGCACTGCAGCTCAAGGGTCCTGGTTCCCTAACTTACATCAGTGTAGATTTGTACTAATTGCACTTAAATTAACTGGGGTTTTTATACCTCTAAGGCAAACCAAACCAGCCAAACAGAGCAGACTTTGGTCTCACCCCACGGGCTAACCAAAGTCACACAAGCAATTCCCTTAGACACTCTAGTTTTCCAGTATCACCACCAGTGCCACCCGTTATGGGGACAAATGGTTATTAAAACCAATACCCCAGTAAAAGCAAAAGGGTTCTCTCGATCCCAAAGGACCAAGCCCCAGACCCAGGTCAATATACAGATCAGCTCTTACCCACAAATCACGCTGTTGCTAATCCTTTAGAATCTAAAATCTAAAGGTTTATTCATAAAAGGAAAAAGATATAGATGAGAGCTAGAATTGGTTAAATGGAATCCATTACATACAGTTATGGCAAAGTTCTTGGTTCAGGCTTGTAGCAGTGATGGAATAGACTGCAGGTTCAAATCAAGTACATCCACAGCTGGGATGGGTCTTTCAGTCCTTGGTTCAAAGCTTCAGTGTAGCAAAGTTCCTCCAGAAGAAAGAAGCAGGAATGGAGACAAGATGGAGGAGCTGCAGCAGCTTTTTATAGTCTCTTGCCATGTGGTCTTTCTTTCTTTGTTCCAAAGACAAGCTGTCCCTCACATGACATGAAAACACCTCAGAGTTCTGTCCATAGGCATGTCCCTGCACACCTTGCGGAGTCACATGGCGTGTCTGCCTTCTCTCAGTGGGTCAGTTGTATAGCTGATGGTCCTTAATGCGCCATCAAGCAGGCTAGGCAGAGCTGATACCAACTTGTCCGGGGTGCCACCCAGAAGCATAGCATAAGTTTGAAACACAGACAGTATAGAGCCAATATTCATAACTTTAACTACAAAAATGATACATACATATAGACAGCATAATCATAACCAGCAAACCATAACCTTGTCTTAGATACCTTATTTGACTCCCTTTATTCAAGATTTGGTGCCACTACAGGACCTTGGTTGTAACAATGATCTATACGGTCCCAGATTATGTCAGTAACGTCACATGAGTATCTCAGCTTTTCATGATAGATAGGTAGATAGAGAGATAGAGAGATAGAAGTTCCTAGCTCTCACAATTGTAGAGAAAAGCTTGACAATATTAAGCCTAAAGACTGAAAAATCAGGCAAATAAAAAGAACCCAAATGTATAATTTTAAGTCAATGTCATGACTTTTTGGGTGCCTGATTCATGATTTTTGAACACTTAAGATTGGCAATACTGATAGCGCTTTACATTGCTAAGTTAATATCAGAAATAAAATGCTTTGACCTTCTTTATTTATCACCATGAAATTGCAATCAGACTTTTAAGCCATAGAAATGAGATGCATAAGCAAACAGCCAGCAATAGCAATAGAAAGAAACTAAAAGCATAGCGTGCAGTGCTAATGGGCAGCAGCCCTAGCACTGGTCCCAAGAAGTTTCAACAAACCAATAGTAGAGATGACTGGGACAATGGCGACAAGAAGTGGACAGAGCACTGTTTCTCTCATCTTGCTGGACAAAACCCGGCAGAGGAATATTTTGATTGTAATTTATTCGGATGTCTTTCTGTTATATGTGTGTAGAGTGCTCAGTGCCATGGGGACCCGATCCCTTATTAGGGTTTCTAGTTGAAACCACATTACTAGTTATCGTCATTGTGGCAAATCCCAAAGGGTAGCCTCCTTGCAGACTGAGCATCACCCGGATTGATCTCTAGGAAGTGGTCTGGCTGGAGATTCAGTTTATGCAAAGTAAGTCCACATTACATGTAATCAACAATAACAACAATTTGCCAGTTGGTAACTGGAAACTTTTAATTTGTTCAACTGCGCTCATGTCTACACTGTTCTGCAGATGTATTACTTAGCTACCCCATGCCTGGAATGTATTTCCCCAGCTGAATAAGTGACAGCACAAATATGGAGGGAACTAATTGATCCATTCCACGTAAGGCACAGTTTCTCTGTGTGCGTCCACTGCTTAGAATAATAATTTGTATTTATGGTGCCCTTTGCTTGCCTCCGAATTAAACCTACTCTGTTTGTTTTTTCTAGATCAAAATGAGGTCTATCTTCCATCATTAAACATGGAGAAAAGAAGTCTGCTTCTGACCTCACTTACACCCAGATAACTGACTCCAGTAAGGTTACTTGTGTTTTAATGATAACGGAATCAGTCCCAAATGTTTTACAAATGAGCCTTTCTTCATGACGGTCACCCTACAGATTTCTCACAGGAGGTACAGAGGTGTATGGACGGCTATGCTTAAAGATGCCGGTCTTTCATTATAGGACGCTCAATGGATGCAGCTTGTCAACATTGGGAGTACGGCCAAAAAAATTATAGCAGTCTGCCCATAAATCGGCCGGAACTAAAGCATCCCACAGACCTCCTGCTACATTTTTTTTAAAGGTAATATTAATCAGCTCTGACAACAGACTATCAGTGTATTATCTGAAGAAGCTGAGGGGGACACAAGGTCAAGAGCCCTGTGGCTGGAATAAGCCAAGGTTTGGAAAATTTGCATTCACAACAGTATTCATCTGGTGGTGAAATACATCCCAGAAGGGGTGGCGGGGGGGACGGACACCAAGAGTGGATGAACTGAACAAGGCAGCAAGGCAACCCTACAACTATCAGTTAAAATGAGGGGAATTAAATAAGGTATCTGCACAGAGGGATTTTCAGGGAAGGATCAGTGTGTGTCAATTTTGCAACTTTTCCCCCATCAACATTTATTGTTACAGATGGTGACACTTTACAAGGTGGACTCAAATTCCAAGGCATGATTCCTGGATACTGCACTGCTCGGTGCAGCAGATTGCAAATTTGACAACAGTTTTCTTTAAATAAAGAAATAGGCTATTAATAAGTTATGTACAAATTTAAAGCATACAATCAGGAGAATGGACCCAAGGTTATTTATTTTGATTGTGTCTATATTTATTTTACACCATTCCCATATTTTCAGTTTTCACTAGGCTAAAGGTTTTCATAATGATGATGCACAATGAAGCAGGACGTTCAGTCAGCTAAATTCCCGTTAAAGATTTTTGAGCCTGGAGAGGCATGGGAAGGGGTCTGGGATAGCGTCATAAGCACATTAGCTCGATGTTGCATCTCTAATGATTAGCAAATGTAATAATCCTTTGAGATAAATGGGGCAGTTCGAACCTCTGCAAGCCATTGTTTCTTCTGCTGACACAGGAAGACACACTTGCACTGCTTTATGCCTACTTCATATTTTCAGGGTTTTCTTTACAACTGTTGGCTAGAAACAGAATTTGTTTTTTTTAATGAAAGCTTAGAATCTGGAGCACAATTCTGTGTCAAGGAGTGGGTTTCATGGCAAATACACAGAGAACTGCCTGTGATAATCTAACAGATCGAAGGCTAAGAATTTCAAAAATAAGACCCTAAAGATAGTCTCCTATATCCAGATTTAGGTTCCTAAAAAAGTGGGCTTAGTGCAGTAGAGCTGAGCAGCTCCGTGAGGAATTTCAGGTTTACAGTAGCTCTTCTTCCAATCTCGGGGCCCGATCCTACTCCCGTTGCAATCTGGGAGCTTTGCAATTCATGACAGGATCACTCCCATAGTCCTTGAGCTGTCCTTTTTAAAACTAAAAATCCTTTTCTCTCTCGCTGGAAAGCCTTCAAAAGCTGTACGTCAAACCACCACTGGAATTTTGTCAGCCATCCTATGTTATATAAAACAAATCACAGAAGACTGGATGGAACCTAGGACTGCTGACCCATAACCCTGACCATTAAATAACCAGTATACTAAAGAGGGAATGCTGTGGGCAACGTTTGGCATTATACTAAAACACAGCACAGCAGAAAATCATTCAGATAGCATGGAAACAGAACAGAAAAATAAAATACCATGGTGCATCAGCTGAGAGGCAGGGCAAAGTAAATCACATCTATTCTATACCCCTGGGGCCATATTTAGACCCAGTGTGAGTGCATGCAAGTCCAGAAGCAATGGTCAGCTAGAAGTCCCCTGCACCTTACAGCATTTGGCCTGAACCGGGAAGCATTAAGCAGCTTTTAGTGTATATATAATAGCATTGCCATCCTGACTCAGCAATTTGATCGATGTGTTTTAAAAATAAATACACGTGGCTGTCTTTAAATCCATTCAGAGATGGAAACTGGTGCGGAATGCAGCAGCTTGTTCATTAAATAAGCCATCACCCCTCCAGTGCTCTAGGATCTCCATGGGATACCTACTGGACTCCAGGTGGAGTTTAAGATATAGGTTATGACCTATAAAGTCCTAAATGGCCTAGGACATGCCTGAGAGTGTGTTGTAAAATTTTAAGTCCGAGATGTTATTTGAAGGAAAAATGCCTCTTCACCAGAAAGCAAACAGCTATTTACAGATCCCTCACCTGTCCTCTGACTTCCAAGGTGGCTCTTTTGTCCTTCACTGTTCACAGCCTCTCTCTCATGCCGTCCCTTGGAAATTGAGCAATTCCCTTAAGATCTCATGGCAGCACTAAAAGTCCCAGAAACATTTCTTGTGGTTGCCCGCTGGGACTTGCTCTGTCACGGACTGAGTCCCCATAGCTCCTTTTGAAATTTTCTATGCTTTGTTTTTGTTTTGAAATGCAGCTTTCCCAGAGGAAAATCTCCAAAGTGGATCCAGAATATGACTTGTCATTTGTGATACTTCAAAACCCTGAACTTTATCCAGAAGAACTATACATTTTTCACTTGCTGATACCATTATATATATATATATATATATATGTTAGAATGAATTATATATTTTTATTCATCTATTAGAATTACACATGCCTATACATTATTCCAGAGTACTTGGAAGGTGAGCATTGCCTCACAATTCAATAGAGCACAGAATCATATAAACAGCACAGTTAAAGGTAGCAGATAATTCAAATCCTTTTTATTTCTTCTTTTTCAGTGTTTCATTTATAGAGCTATTATGCCTAGTGCTTCCTTCTGCTTAATCATGGAGCCAAAGTGGTATTGAATTACTTATTTTTGCAAGGAGAAACAGATTAGTGGAGGGAAAGGGTAGGACATGCCCAAGGAAGTAAAGAAAAATGTTACAGAGTGTTATGTATTCTCCAGCTGGCAATAATACAGATTTTACAAAATGCTGTCAGATAGAAATAAAACTCATTCACCTTTCTTATAGCCTTATATAGATGATTGTGGCTATAACATAGTAATATGTACAATGTAAAAAAAAAAGAGATATTACTGTCTATGGGTACTTTAATTAGGGTCCTGAAAACCTGGGTAGTGAATTTTTAAGCGTGAACACTGACATTTTAGACATATGCATAAAGAATATTTAAAGAAGGTTAAGAAACACTTGCCCAGAACTAGAACTGCTGCATTCTTTATTATAGCCAGTGACTTTTTTTCTTTAAACACAATAAAAAAACAACCAACCCAAACCACTACCACCCCCAAAAAACCTGGAGATGGTAAAAACCAGGACACTGAAGTGTGTAACCTTTGGATATTGTACATTGCACTGTATATAAATAGTTCCCAACTTGTGGTTCTGGAATGATAGAGATATAAAATATTATCTCTTGCTGGTTTAGCATAGACTGTTAAATTTACATAGCTGTATATTTCCTCCATATCCCTGAGTAGAATAAATGGGCTAGCAACCATTTGTAAAAAATGTACATAAAAAAAAAAAAAATACCCAGGGCTCCCAGCTGCTTATTAACAACCCACAAGGTGACAATTCTCAGCTGATCACTGACAATCTATACACACCCCGAGATAATTATCTAATAGAAGTTGTTGATGAGATCCTGTCCTGATGCAGGTTAGTTAAGATGATGCTGGAATAGTGTTTTGTAGCCTGACAATATGTTGATTTACATTTTCTTCACATAAAAGCCTTCCTTCTCTAGAAAGCTCAGCGCCTCACTTCTCTGAAGCGCGGTTACAAGTCTGATTAATATCTTGCAAAGGGCTTTAGAACTTTAACTGAAACCATTCATTGTTTGTCTGATGTCCTATCTGGATCATTGATCTGGTTTTCCACTGGAATGGCTGCAGAGGCGCATATTCACAATAAAGGCCAATCCTAATTAAGTCAGAGCCTTTACAACCCTCCTGAAACCTGGAAGTCAAAATAAGGCCTATAGTAATAACTGGGGCCTTGTAGGCCTCACCCACTTGTGAGGAAAGTGGATAAAAGTTTATAAAGTGTCACAATAATCTATATCAGCGGTTCTCAAACTGTGGGTCGGGACCCCAAAGTGGGTTGCAACCCCATTTTAATGGGATCACCAGGGCTGGCTTACACTTCCTGGGGTCTGGGGCCAAAGCCTGAGCCTGGGCAGTGGGGCTCAGGTTACAGACCCCCCTGCCTGGGGCAGAAGCCCCTGGGTTTCCCTCCCCCCTGACCTGCGCCGCACCTGGGGCTCGGACTTTGCCCCCGACCCGAGGCAGAAGGGCTTGGGCTTTGTTGTCAGAAAGTGCAGTGAAGTTTGAGAACCCCTGCTCTATATCAGTAGCTGTTGATGGGGGAAAAAAGCTGCAAAAGAAAGACAGAAAGATGGAATTGGTCTAAACGAAAAACCCGACTAATACAAGTCAAGACCTGTGTTCAAATTATTCCTGGTAAACAATGGGAGTGTGGGACCAGAAATCAATGGACCAGAACTGCTGTGTTGGAAATGAGGCGTGTTGGGAAACAACCACTCTTACTGTTGGGCCTATATTGTTCTAATCCCAAGAAATGTCCTCATCAGACCAGGCCAATGAAAGGGAACTAGATGCCACCACCACCTTCACTCCACTGGCTCTAGTTGCATCCCAAACACCATCTGGGATGTGAGACTTTGTCACCTCCCTCCACCCTCCCTTTGTATATTCTTTTCCTTTCCCACCTTCTCTCTTCTCTTTCCAATGCTGCTACAAATTTGCCAGGTCTTGAAGTGCCTAATAAAACCATGTCCCGAGCCTGTGTTTTTCTAGCAATAAGGCTGCAAGTGAGAGTCAACACCAGAGAAGCTGCATTTTCTGTCTTTGCTGTTCTGTTCTCTCCTCTCTTGTGTGTGACTTGTTTTGTCTTCCAGAAAATCCGATCAGACTTTAATAGAGCCAGTTCATCTCAACTAACTACTTCTCTTCTTCCTCTCCCCCCTCCACCCAAACAGTTATTACCATCTAAAAAATTGTCAGACGAAGGCAGGGGGAGGTTTCCTTCTAAAAATTCTCTACAGCAAAAGGGAACGAAAACCAGGAACATTGTTAAAATAAACGCCTTATTTAATACTTTACATTTCAAATGCTTTAACTGTTTCAACCCCTCAATCTTTAATAAAGGGTTAACAGAAAATAACGGTGTGTTTTCCATGGTACTCAGCAGACTGAGGTCACTGTGTACCAGACATCAAACTTCCTTTAATGTTGTTTAATGCTAAAACAGTTATAGAGTCATGTTAACACCTTTGACTCTTTGGGCCCATTTATTCCATTGAAATTAATACACCAGCCCTGAGATTAAAGAGCGTCACAGCAGCAGAATTTTACAGAGCAGGAGATATACAGAGCTTGTGCTGTTAAACACAGCAGTTAAAACAGGATCATTTTTATTCAATGCATCTTCAAAGAATAGGCCTTTCTTTCAAAGAGATTGTACAGTAGGCACTTATTTACTGCTTCATACCCACTGAACATCAAGGGCATCAGTCTCACACTCCTGTTTGATTTATAATACTGGGTACTCATGGTAGCTCTTGAGCATTGCTTGACTTTTGCATTTGTGGAATATTTTCACAGGTGAGCTACACATCTTGCTGCTGTCTCTTACAAAGATAATCATCTGCCTCCATATTTTCCCTGTAGTGTGCAAGCAAAGTGGCAAACTTTCTGCAGCTGTAAATACACCAAACACCATTGAAGTCAATGGAACTGCATCTGCTGTTGACAGGAGTTGACAGAAGTTGAATATGTTATCAATATTCTCTTTACAAAAAATTAGAAGATTTTAAATAAATAATTGATTTAATATTGCAACATTTTCCTTCTCCAACTTATGCTCCAACTCCAACTCTGGCTATGAATCAAAGTGAGAGGGATGCAATTTCTATTGTTTCCTGCAGTGAAACATTCCCTGGAAGCCTTACAGTGTGGTGAGAGAGATGGCTTTCAGCATGGGAACAATATGACTGAAATAATACAATAGCCAGTTTGATGGACAACTTCCAACTTCAGAATTCGTGAAGATGCACATGAGCAGCTAGTTGTGTCCAGAAACAAAAAGGCTACCTGGTTCACAAGGAGCTATCCAAGAGTTGTGGTGCTGATTGCTCTGGGGTACAAGGGTGTTGCAGCCACAAAGGTGGTAAATATTAGACCAGGCAGGCTTTAGAGAGCCAGAGGAACATTAAGTGCTTTGTGGTAGAGAGACGCTAACTGTAAAGGCCAAAAACTAGCCTCCTTTTGGCAAATACAAAAATAAAGAAATAGATAAACTCAAGTGCCTAGATGACAAGATGTCAGCTCATCTATAATTAACTATCACTTTTAATGGTCCCATGAAACTGTCTTGGTGAGAAACGCAAAGTGTCAGTCCTGTATCCACAGTGAGGAATCCGACTTAAAACAAGCAGCTTTGCTGTACTTCAAATGCACAAATAAAACGTAAACCATTGAAGCATGAAATGGAAGTTATGGACTGTGGGCTGTGTTGCTAAATACTGCTTCACGTGCCTACTGGAAACAGATCATTTGAGAAAATGGCAGGCGCTCTTGTAGCTATTGAAGTGAAGGAGATTTAAGGCTGCGGTTGCTGCCCCCGCTGAAAAAGTTGTCCATTGCGACCACTAAACGCTATACACATTCTGGAATGTGTGTTGTCATATGGAGTTCATTGCATATCCTGTTGCTTTATCACTATCCCACTGAAATCCTCCATTTATCCTTAAACAGACATGCAGAGAGGCACAGAACACAAAGAAAGTGCACAAAAGGGGGGAAATATAATAGAGCAGAAAATGAGAAAAGGGGCAAAAATATTAAATATATGCTCCCCGCCTGATTACTAGGTCTCATTATTACTGCCCGTACTCTGAGGAGTCCTACAATATAACCAAGAACCCAAGCGTATTATACTACTGAATACAAATTTAGAAATATCAGGGATGTTTAATTTGGAATAGATTATAATTTATATCAGGGGCGGCCATCCTGTGGCTCTGGAGCCACAGGCGGCTCTTCAGAAGTTAACATGCGGCTCCTTGTATAGGCACCGACTTGGGGGGCTGAAGCTACAGGTGCCAACTTTCCAATGTGCCAGGGGGTGCCCACTGCTCAACCCCTGGCTCCTCCGCAGGCCCTGCCCCCGCTCCACCCCTTTCCGCCCCCTCCCCAGAGCCTGCTGTGCCCTCGCTCCTCCCCCGCCTCCCCTCCCGAGCCTCTTGCATGCCACGAAACAGCTGATCAGGAGGTGCGGGGAGGGAGGGGGAGGTGCGGATCAGTGGGGCTGCCAGTGGGCGGGAGGCACTGGGAGCCAGGGGGAGGCTGCTGATGTATTACTGTGGCTCTTTGGCAATGTACATTGGTACATTCTGGCTCCTTCTCTGGCTCGGGTTGGTCACCCGTGATTTATATAATGATTTGCCCACAGGAGAGCTTAGTCCTAGCATGAGGCTCACCTCATCTGACTTTTTGCAGATCACCCCTGGTAAAGTCAGAGTAGGACAAACACTGGGAAGCACAGATGACAAAACTGACACATGCAACTCTGAAAGGTGGTTATCACTGTTACATAGACTCACATCCAAAAATAACTATAACTATATATACACCCCATCAGTACTGAAAATTAATACACCAGTTTCAGAAGTATAATTCCCCATCAGTTAAACAGAGCCATTATTAATGTAAAAATACATTCTAATACATATCTAATAGCACCCTCTGGAAGCTGCCCAATAAAGCCCATCTTTCCAACTTAAGTCTATTGTCAGCAATGGACGTATTAATAAAAATATACACAGTATTAGCATCTGTGGTTAAGCAGAAGCAGAGCATATTCAAAAAGATTTATTAAAGGACGATGCATCTAACGTAGAAAGGACAGAACAATTAACGTAACAAATTACTGTTCAGCCTAACAAATTCTACCTATTGTATAAACTTGCTTCTGTCATCCTGCATTTCTGCTCGTTTAAGCAGTGTGGTAACTTGGTATCTTCTCCACCTCCTTCTCTCCCCCTATCTACTTGACAACTTCCATTATAATGAGACATATGGTATTTGTGTACTTCCACCACAGCTAACATATTAGTAATACACTGACCTCGCAGCAGCACCAAGTAGAACAAGAAATAAATACTCAGAGGGATTAATCCAGAGAGACAATGAAAGGACTGAATTTCTTTATGGCCACTCTGGTAAGAGTACTTTCCTTTAGGAAAATTGTTTCAGTTGCCCATATGAAACCCACACAGCAGAAACTTACTATGTGTAGGGGAGGGGAGAGAGCAAAGTGGGAAAACCTCCCATTTGTCCTGTTTTTTTCCTGCACTGTAATATAGAGTAAGGGTAAACTAGGAAGAACTACTTACTATTTATATGGCCAGGCAAAAGCAATCTTTTAAGCTTGAAAATTCCTGCCAAAATAAACACTCTGGGGCAGATCTCCATCCAGCATAAGTCAGCAGAAATCAGTGAAGCTACCCTGACATAGCTGGAAGCCGAGCACTCTTCTTACAATCTCAGTTTAATGCAATCTGGGGCCCATGGAGCCCCCATGTGGCCCTGGCCCCCTTTGATGTGTGGCAGTAGCTGGGTAGGTCACTAAATATCCTACCCATTGGGATACATAGGGCAGCTCCCCTGCCAACAATAAATCAAAACCTGAAAACGCAGGAGGTTTGGAAGGTTGTTTTCCAAATCCAAGATATGTTTGCTTTTTTGAAAACCAAAGTCTTAGAGTTTTTGTTTAAATACTAGAGGGGGGAAAATGATTCTGTAACAGATTGCTCCTTTAAAAGGCCACTTTTTGTATGAAAAAATGTTTTAATGAAACATTTCAAGTTATCACTACATGTGACAACAAACAGCGAGCAAGAGAAGAAGCCACCAATGTCTATGGAGTTTTTTTCTAAATGGAAAGTATGACCTCGCTTGATGAGAACTTTTGTCCACCTATAAAAGCAATCTGCCTTCAAGCACATATTTAGTACACAGGTACTTGACTGGATGTACTTATTACCTAACAATTCTGAATACCGAAACAATTGGCATTTATGCAGGTCTAAGGGGAGTTTTCATCTGGATAATGCTGCTGTCGTAGCTAATACTAGTCCACACACTGAAATTGCTTCTCATTATGGTGAGGGTATATCACAGAGTAAGTATACCCCATCAGGGGGATTGTCCTTGGCTTCAGGGCAGCATGGCCAAATGACCAGAGTCAATAAGACTGTCCTTCAGTGCAGAGTGTTCCAGCCTAATGGCTGGAGTCAGTGGGCACCAATAAATCTTACTCCACCTCTGGTCAGATGCAATTTTTTTATTTTCCTGTATAAAGAATTTCAGTCATCCAATCAGGGGGCAGTAACATTACCATGTGATTTAAGTGACCAATCAATACACCATCAATACAGTATAGCAAATTACATGTAGTCAAAGTAAACACTTTGTGAATAGCCCACAGGATGTGAATTGTTCATCCAGATTATTCAGCACATCTGAACAAATACAGTAGCAGAAATTAGGATCAGCTGGAGGGCAGACTGAAGGGCTACATTATTTAGATAATCTATTCAGAAAGATTAACTCAGCGACCTTTAGTCTCACTGGCTTTAATTAAGTCATCTGCTTAGGTTCATCAGATGGTTAATCTTCTAAAAGAAATGCTTCACTTGTGTTTGCAAGAGACCTGTTATTGTATTTTAATTTTAAAATGGATACATCAGAATCTGGCACCAAGTGTATTCCTCAGTTTGTTTCTGTATGTAAGTAGGGTTTAAAAATATGTATTTTTGACAGTTAAAACTGATTTCATACCTTTTAAAAGAAATCCTACAATAAAAGTTAACAAAGTGCTATCAATAACTTTAGTGACTGTGTCCATTTCAGTACAGGGAGTCCTCGGACTTTTGACGCCTGACTTACATCGGACGCCACGTATGGCGCTTTTCAATTGACTACCTGTTTCACCCCATCGATGCTTGTTTCGCCCTTATGACGCTCAATTTGCCTAAAGTTTGTTTGAAATCACTTCCTGATTGCAATATACTGGTATGGAGCTGGAAGGGGTCGCTTCTGAATGGCTTCGAGGCAGCATGGTAGCTTGTTGCCAGGTAGGGTTTGCGCTTGTTTTTTATTGGCTCCCAGCCTCAGGCTCAGCCAATCAGAAAGCTTGGACAGTGATTGGCTGAGATTCAGCATGTGTACCATGCTCCCTGGCTTTCTGAGCCTATGTTGCCAGAATGCTGTTTACAAAATATAGTGTACAGTAAATACATTGATGTTGCAACGTTAGTCATCTATAATTCATTTAGTACAAAAATCTGGGTCATTGTGGTGAAAATAGTGTATCAAGCCTTGGTTCAGGAACCAATCCCCCCTTCATACCATTGATTCCCATGGGAAAAGGGGTTTTGACTTACAACGCAATTCTGAGGAACGAATTGTGTCATAAGTCCGAGGACTCCCTGTAGTTTAATTACCCTATAAGTAATCAAATGATTTTCAATCAATGTTCTTATCCTATAAAAGTTGTGTAAAGCATCTACAGTAGATTCATCACATCATATTACATCATCTACATCATAGATTCATAGGTTCAACTACTCTTCCATCTCCCGCCTCACACATGGAATAATTGTATCCATTAACCCTTTGTTACACAGGGTTTTGGAACTTGTTTTAAAGAGGCTAGATAAATTTCAGAACCAAAGTAAATCAAATAGAGGTTATGTTGGTGGAGTAAGCCCCTAACTCCTTCCCATATCCATCTGACTGGGGGAAGGATAGGGAACTCCCATAGCTGTGGATCCTCTAGCCCTGTTTGATGTCTGTCTCTTTTCTGCTTGGCCCTGGCCCACTCCCTAACACATTCTTTGCAACAGCAATTTGGAAGCTCCTAAGAGCCAAGCTATATGCACTGCAAAGTATGCACCCCCTATATATGGTCCTCTCTCCTCCCTACATGCGCCAGAATCATGTCTAGCCCGACTGCACATGGGGACCTCTGTGATGTGAGAGGTGGTGGTAGATTACACTCTATAGAAGTCTGATGTCCAGATCCCTGTATACACAGTACTGGGGATGGATGACATGTTTGGAACCAAGAGCAGTGCTACAAGATGAATGAGATGAAATATCACCACAGTCAGATGTCAGCAATGAAAATACCACAACATGACACTGCAGAGTACCAATCGGCTTCTGAGGGTGATTCATAGCACCTCGAATCCGCTTTCCAGCAATCCATGGCAACGAATGTTGGCCCAGCACATTAGAGACAGAACAGGTGTTGTGGCATGTCATTAGGAATCTGCCTTATTTGCAGAACAGACTCATCTATTATTACTGCTATTGTTTCTTGGCTCACTACAGTTCCCAGCACTCCCTACTTTTGTCAGAAGGAGGCACATGCTGTGAGGTTTCTAAGTCGATTGACTCCGACACATCTGCCATTTCACTAGCAAAATGACTTGCCTGTTCTCCATATCAAAGTCTGGCAAGAGAATGTTTTCCATCTGGTTCTGAAGCAAGGGTCAAGAAGTGATGCCAAGACATATTGTTCCTGCTCAAACATGCCACTGATCCCTTTATCTTCAGTCAGGATTTGGTACATTGCCTTGGCTAGCACAGCATCTTTCTTGCAGTTTTCCTCTCTCCCTGGAAGTGACAAACTAAAGAGAAAGCCACAACTCCCATATGGCAAGTTTTAAAATCAATCAAGGTAATACATTTCATGCCGTCTGCACCTTACACAGAGACAAAATCAGCCAAGGCAAACCCTCCCGGCTGGGCATATCTCCAGCAGACAACCATCAGCAACACAAACGACCACCGTGAATGGATGGAGGCAACAGACATCAGAGTGAGCAGACACCTGTGAATTGGGTTCCCAGCAATGGATATAATCCCCTAGTGAACTACTAGAGGCTAGATTTCTAGCTATTTAGCACAACCTTATCCAAAAGTGCAGCCCTTCAATCTCAGCTTACACCTCGATATAGCAAAGCATTTAAGCACGTGCTTAACTTTAAGCACAGGAGAGGGTCCCACTTGTTACAATGGGACCATTCCCATGCTGACATTTAAATAAAGGCTTACATGTTCATCTGGATTGTGGGGTTAATGACCAAAAACAATGGCATTGACATTGGGGGGATTTTCCAGGTGCAGTGATGCGCAACCCTTGATGGAGCTCATGGATGCACTCTACCCACCTCCAGTGTTCTGTCATTCTCCTAAACTCCTAGATGGAATTTGAGGGCTTTGGTGACTCTGTCTGAACACTGAGGCAGCATTTTGAACTTTACCGTGCTGTGCTTGTATGGTAATGTGGTCTACTCTACAGATGGGTGAGTATCACAGATGTTTCTCAGAAGTATTCACTCATTTTAAACTGGATTCAATTCTAAGCCGCCAAACTCAGTTATTCACACCAGAAGCCGCATGTTTTGTATAGCATGGGACACTGCTTGGCACAGCAGAGAGGCAGCTTTCCCAAATCCCTCAGCAGAGAGGCAAAAATCAGTCAATGATCTGATCACACCTGTTCCATTTGCTGCTGATCACAGGTGAATCCACATCCACACAATGTGTCACTGTCCTGGGGATGATAGAAAATAACAATAGTAAAGGCATTGTACTTGGAATATTGTATATGGGATTGCATGCTGCTTAACACCATAGCAAGGATGCAATCGTGCTGTTTGCAACTAAGACAAACATCAGTTTGTATGAATGTGAGAAGTAGAGAAAGAAAGAAAGAAAGAAAGAAAGAAAGAAAGAAAGAAAGAAAGAAAGAAAGAAAGAAAGAAAGAAAGAAAGAAAGAAAAACTCTACACTGAGACAATAAATCTTATTGCTTTCTTTCTAGAACTGATGCCCCCAGGCAAGTCCTTTGTTGCCTAGGAAAAGAAAGGCTTCAAGAGCTTCTAAAATCTTCTAATACTGCCACATTTTCCTGAGAGATGCAGGGTATCATGAACTTCTTCAGTGCTCCCCCAATTATAAGACTTGTGCTTAGCCTCTCAGGAAACAGAAACAATGTGGAGTGCATTTGATCAATCAAAATTAATGAACAGAGCTTGAACCATATATTCACAGCAAAGTGTACGAGTAAAACATTTCACCCAAAAAAAGTGTCAAATAATTAAAACCAAGGAAACTGCAACTTGCTTGTAGACATCCATGAGCAAAAACAGAGGATAACTTTATCTCATAAATTATTGTATGCGAAGTATTTGCTCAGATCTCATGTACACATGGACCTAACTCAAGATTTGATCTATTCTGAATCATATCACTCATTTTGGACACAATTGTATCACTCTGAGATATGGCTAAACAGAGGATGGAAGTGCTTAGATATACATTGGGGAAGAGCTCGCAGGCACACTTAGCTTGTTAGAACTTAAAGAGGAGTGGTCACATAGATCACAGCACACAAACTGAAGCCACGCATAGCAGAAACGGACATTAGATATTGCCACCGGAAGGAATAGTCTGTGTTTGGTCTAGAAGGGCAAGACTGCCCATGTTTTTGTTTTACACATCAACACTGACTTTTTCAGCGAAAAATAGGAAGCATATGCCCTAACTTGAACTGTCAAAAAAAATCTGTGGTCACGTCTCAGATTCAGTATGGTGCACTGACTTGGTAGATGGAAAATGACCCCAGAAAATTATGTAAGGAGAATGTAGTCTTGAGTTGAAAATCCAGTTTTTATGAAAGAGAGGTCCAGGAGCTAAAATGGGATTGTCTTGATTTCCTCCTGACCAGAAAACAGAAATAATTTTGCTTTCAGTAAACATCCAGGACATATGGCTTCTATTTTGGAGCCCTTCTGAGACAACGATTCAAGGTCAGTTCAGAGATAGCATACTTGAGCCATATTTTGACTCATATTTGATTTCTACATCTGTTTTTTTGTGACCACCTGACTTTCACAGAGTATGTGGTATGCCTATTCTTTAGAGAGGGAGCAAATATGTATTCTAGGCTGACAGTAATTCTGGGATATAATATATGCTCCCTTTAAAGAAGAGGAACTGTCCAGCTATATACATTCACAATCAACATACACTATATATGCCAGCAAGTCACACCTATGTCCCTTCATAAAACAATGCCTGTTAACTCATACCAATAGTACAGTACTTGGCTGGGGGGTGCGGGAGAGACAGGCTTTCCATCTGGTTTCCCAGCTGTCTCTATAAAAGGCAAATCTCTTTATTCTAAAAATGTTTGTAGCACAGCCCTTTCAGGAAAACAACAACAACAACAAAACAACAACATTTTGTGACTGACAAGTCCTTTAAAGATTGACACAAGTCAAGTTTTGTCTTGCATACATTACAAATACAGTAATTGTATTTGGGAGACTTTGGGGAGTTATATAGATAAGAGATGAAATAAGACAGAAGAAACTGTCGGAATATGCTACAAGGAATATAATATTTTTAAGTTAAAGCAAAAAGACAGCACAGAGTAGAGATGTGATCTGTAAGGAAATGTTTGCATTTCCTTGACTTTTATGACTGAAAAACATTGTCCAGCGGGCCTGAGGAGAGAAATGAACAAGCTCTAGAACTGGGCAGGAAAAAAAAAGCTTTTTTTAAAAGCGGAAAATTGCAACTAAAATTTAAAAGAAATGTTTTTGTCAACATTTTCTACAGAAAAGAACTTTTCAGTGAAATATGAAAAACAAATATTTCTATTGAAAACCAAAATATTTCAATTTGGAAGTGCTGTTATTGTGCATCTTGGGACTTGTAGCTCGGGCGCCTCATGCTCTGATTCTTCTCCATATGTGCTGTTCCCGCATCAGACTACATCTTCCATGATGCACCATGGTCTCCCCACACAATAAAGGGAAGCGATTGCACCATGGAAGTTCCTGATCTTGATATATCATCCAAGGTGTAGTCCAGTTGGTGTGCGGGGGAGTTCGCCCATAGAGGAGAATGGGGACATGAGGAAACTTAACTACTGCTTCCATAAGGCATTGCAACAGGGTGTCAAACAGAAAAACTTTGGGTTTTGGCAAACATATTTCCATTTTTTGGCTCTGTGTGTGTGTGTGTATTGTTGTTGTTGAAAACAAATGTATTGTCAAAAACAGTTTTGACAGAAAATGTTCAACCAGCCCTACCCATAACAATACACAAACTGTCTACGTTAGCAGTTTTCAGACTGTAGTATATATGTAGGCCACAATCAGGTGGCACAGGGGCTGGTGTAAAGAGCAGACTCAGAATAAGCACATGCATTATAACTACGCTGAATAAAATGAGGATAGAATGCCAAACACTTTGGAGGGTTTGATGTGATACAACTTAAAGTCTGAGCACTGCTGTTACATGTAATTCAGCAGCTCAGTAAGGAAGCTAGAAAGTGTGCGTGGAGATGGAGGGAACACCGGGTGTTTGCCCTACCTTATGTACCCTTTGCAAGAGCCAGACAAAATAGCAGTCCCGGAATTCTGCAGCCTTCGGAAGGCTGCTCCTTCTGCACAGGCCAATGGAACTCTCTGGGATGCAAGCGAGGGAGCAAGACACACAATTGCAAGGGATTGTGCAGCTTACACACTGCTCCTGTGTGCAGGGGACCTCGGGCATCATCCCCCTTCCATGGCTCCTTGGAGCAAACCCTGAGGCTGTGAGGCTCTGTGCCACCTGCAATGAGGGCTTGTGCCCCTGAGCCACAATCCAGCCCTAGCCAGATTGTGATAAAGCAGAGTCTAGCAATCACACTCTAACAAATGTCTGAGCTAACTTTCCTGGGACATTTTATCATTCTGCACTGGGGAGAAAGAGTGGGTAGGGAACGCATTTCCCTGACAGGCAGATTTCTGCCTGACTCACAGTGCTGATGAATGCTGAATGGAAGAGACAAGGATGCTCTGGAAATAAGAAGCAGAGTCAATCTCTGCCTCCCTCCAATGTGTGTAAAACCCAAATAATTGGGATAATTTCCCCAGATATAGTTACTCTCCGGTCCAGTGACTGTCACACACCAAGAGTGGCAGATAGAAAACTAAATGCTCTGATTCAGCCTGGTGCCTGCCAGTATATTACCCAATGCTCCAGCATCAGAGAAGTTTCAAGAACATGAGTTCTGCAATTTGCTCTTCTATGACAGACCATAAGAAATCCCAGGAACATCTCCCTTCAATCTGAGATGACCACTCGCTCTTTGAATCTTTTGTGTTTTGGTTCTTTTACTTTGATTTGACTGCTTATTGCCTTGCATTCTGTGTGTAATCACAAACCCATTTACCTGTGCTCCTAATCTCACTGACACTGCAACAGCCATGACCCCGTGTGTGAGAGTCTCACTCACTTTCCTTTTGCCTGTTGGTTAGTTACTAGATGTCTCTCTTCCTTGCAAGCATGACTGAGCATTGCCTGTGTGCAGCACTGCTGATGCTTTTACCATCTCTGATAAAGATGAGCAGGATTTTTGTACGTATACATAAAATAATTGAAGAGAAACGATCCTGAGACTCCACATTATTAATTACTGTATTGCTTAATGGCTTTTATAACAGGGGAAAGTCTTCTTTTTTGCTCATTCAGTCTCAATGGTTTGCAGTTATGGGTCCTATGATTGTATCACTATCTGCTGGAGAGTGTGCCAAAGCTGCCTCCATTCCTCTGAAACAGTACTTCAGAAATTCAATACTTAAAACTCATTGTAGGGTACAGGTCAACATTCATCACCAAGCACCCCCCATTTGTTAGAGATGCATCACCCTCCTAGCTTTAAAAGGGTTATCTTTAATCAAGTTTTATCGTTCAAGTCCCAAACCTCATGCTACTCTCCCCCAAAGATGTCTTAAGCAGTTGTCTTAATTTTCCTCAACCATCAGTGCACTGAGCCAAATTCTTTGCTGGCATAACTTCAGATAAGTGAGTAGATCACAGGGCCTAATAACATCAGCCACACTATCAGAGGCTCGTTCATCTGCACATCCACCAATGTGATATATGCCATCATGTGCCAGCAATGCCCCTCTGCCATGTACATTGGTCAAACTGGACAGTCTCTACGTAAAAGAATAAATGGACACAAATCAGATGTCAAGAATTATAACATTCATAAACCAGTCGGAGAACACTTCAATCTCTCTGGTCACGCGATTACAGACATGAAAGTTGCGATATTACAACAAAAAAACTTCAAAACCAGACTCCAGCGAGAGACTGTTGAATTGGAATTCATTTGCAAATTGGATACAATTAACTTAGGCTTGAATAGAGACTGGGAGTGGCTAAGTCATTATGCAAGGTAACCTATTTCTCCTTGTTTTTTCCAACCCCTCCCTCCCCCCAGACGTTCCTGTTAAACCCTGGATTTGTGCTGGAAATGGCCCAACTTGATTATCATACACATTGTAAGGAGATCACTTTAGATAAGCTATTACCAGCAGGAGAGTGGGGTGGGAGGAGAGAAAACCTTTTGTAGTGGTAAACACCCATTTTTTCATGCTTTGCGTGTATAAAAAGATCTTCTATACTTTCCACAGTATGGGTCCGATGAAGTGAGCTGTAGCTCACAAAAGCTTATGCTCAAATAAATTGGTTAGTCTCTAAGGTGCCACAAGTACTCCTTTTCTTTTTGCGAATACAGACTAACACAGCTGTTACTCTGAACCCTAGATTTATGAGGAGAAGCCAAGTCCAATAAGCCCGCCAGAGCACACATATTATGAACTTCTGCACAATTTACTGAGAGCAGCATCTCATTCTGATATCTCAGTTGGTGGAGCCTGGCTTGTGGGTGGAGCCTGGCAAGGAACCATGCCTTTTCTTTTTGCACTCAGACCTTGGCTTTCATCGGCAGAGAATCTGGCCCTTTGTTCTCCATGTCTTCTGTTTGCTAGCTCTTGTACTATAGTGTAGTATAATACTAACATTCTTCCCTTTCTAAGAACAGTTCTTTTTATTGGGTAGTAAATCCTGTGATTAATTGATCTGTAAGTTCCACAATATATTCCATATTTACAAAAGATTATTCTTATCATTGTGAAGGCAGCTATGACTGTTTTTGCTTTTCCTTTTCTTTAATTTTGCTGACTGATGGCACACATGACACCCAGGAGATAGTCTGCAGTGGGAAAGTTCAATTAATTTAGAGCTCTGCAGCGAAGTGTCAATAGTCCTCAAAAGACCCATAAAACCAGGCACAGAAACATGCAGATAAACTCCCCACAGAGTATTTATATTACTCATATGCCTTGTTGTAGCAGTACTCTCAAGGCTGATGACTTTTCACCAAGGGGATTGAAATGAACTCAGTTCTTCCTAAGTACTACTTCTTGCCTTCATGAGAAAAGTGGAGTTCTTGTTCCTGAATTCTGATCAGCAAACTCTCCTTGAATTTCAAGTGTAATTGAGATTTGCTTGGGTTAACTATTGAGGAGAAAATCAAAGTCCAACCCAGCTCTGAAGACATAACATGGAATTTCACTAAAATGGACCCTGTTCTCAGTTGTCTCATTCCAATTGTCAGCATATTCCATTCTAGTTCTCTTAATGTTTCTTTAAAAGAAATAAAACATGGCAGGAAAACTTGTTTGTGCATAAAATAATTTTGGTATCTGCAAGTAGGAGAAGCAGAAAAATAATGATCAGGGAGTCAGAAAAGGACACAGAGACAGAAAAACAAGAGGGAAGACAGAGAAAATGGAGAAAGTAGAACATAGAGGCAGAGTGAAGTAATTTATACCTATATCTATAGTCTATATGCATGGAGTGTGTACGGGGATTGAAGTTAGGGGTAAGGAAGAGCAGAGTTTACAGTTAAGATTGTTTACATCTTTTGCTGGATCAGGACCACAGTGGCCGGCAGATTGCAGGCTCAAACCCAGAGTGAGTTTTTAAGGAAAGGGATGAAAATACAATAGACATCTATGGGCCAGATCCTCAGCTGGTGTAAATCCCCTTAGTCGCACTGACTTCAGAGCTCAGCATTTCAATTGCAGCTATGCCAATTTACACCAGATGAGGATCTAGCCATGTGTTTTTTTCAAGTCCACTGTACCAGTAGTAGTTGTTGCAAGACGCTCTATCAAAGTGATGCTTTCTCATAGCGGCATATTTGCCTCTCCATGTTTTAGAAACCTGATTACAGATGCCTGCTGTTGTCTCCCATGCAAAGGGCAGACCTGCTGCTGCAGGGAACCTTTTAATTTGTCGATTTAAAATTTTCAGACAAGCATGTGAGAAGCAGGCTACTGTGCATAAATCCTGTCCATTGCTTTATATATTCCCCCTTGGAAAAGCCTTATAGAATTTAATAGGGATGAAACCTGAAGGATTCTATAGAAATTTAATAGGGTTCATTAGAAAATACTCCAAAGAGAGTAGTATATGCTTTCTCTAGGTCTTTTGAACTCTTATTTAGAATCCTATATCAGGGATGCAATTCTTAATTCTGTTTCATGGGATAGTTTAAAAAAAAATATGGGAAGTTATTATTCTATTAAGCTCTATTGATTTTTCTTGAGGCTTATTGTATTAATAATCACACTTGATCACTTATATAGTATGTGTCACCTTCAAAGCACTTCTCAATATAACCTAATAATTAATTTATATGACAGCCTTGTAAGGTAGTAAAAAAGTCCATATCATGTCCACAGAAGAGAAGTGAGCCCAATCAACCCCTCAAATCTGAACTCTGGATTCTGACCCAAGCTTTGGGTCTCTAAAATGAGCCATTGTTAATATCTTCTCCTGAATTCTCCAGAACTTGAAGGGGTGGTATGTGGGGTTGAAATATGGATTTGAATCCAAGCTTTCCCCAAAGTTCAGGGTGTTCAGACATAGCACGTTACAAGGAAGTGGTTGATTGAATACTGAGCTCAGATTTGGGATATTGTTTCAGACCCACTTCTGCTACCGATAGAGAAACTGTCACTGAGAGACAGATCGAGGCCACGTTATGTGGTTTTGGCCACACAGGATGTCAGAGTCAGAGGCAGGATTAGAAGTCAGGAGTTGATAGAATTGGGGGAAACATGGAGAAGGAATGTCTACAAGCGTATGAGTCCCAGCCAGCTCCCATTTCCCAAACAGTGTCTGTAGAAAATGAGGATCACTGCTACATCTGAAGCCAGCTAAAATGTTTACATTAAATCTGTTGTGCCTGAAGCTTATGTCTCTTTGTTTCCTATATTGCCTGGAATTTTTATTCCTTTATATTTGCAAGGATTAGAAACACGGGAGCTACTAGAGAAATCTCTCATGCAATGACTGTAATCCTGTACATTACTGCAGCTGGATCTCAGACCATGACCCACGTGGTCTATAGACAGCAGCTGTCCCTGGTGGTCATCCCGCCGGCCAAGCCACTAGAATCTCTGCTACATGTGCTCCAGCTGGAAATAGCCTTCTGCACATAGTGTCATATTTGATGGGCCAAATTAATGTTGAATATAGTGACAGTAACTTCTGTGCAGTTACCCCACAGATGAATTTGTCCCATTTTGTCTAAATAATTTGCTCACATGTCTAGAGATTACATATTTTTTGCACATTTAATGAAACTCTGGATACGCTTTGCTAATGGAATGAACTTTAATACAATAACATCCTATTTAAAACATGGATTCTCCTCTGCTTTTAAAATAATTTCCAGCCAGCAACCAACACCAAACATCTAAAAATTAGCCTCATAACAGTAAAATTTAGCATTCTGTAATCCAGTACGTCACATTTAATCTTAGCCAGAGCAGTGGCTTTTTGCTAATAGCTTATTGCTCAGCTATAGCATGTCATGAGAGGTAATTTCTCCAAAAGTTGTCAGGCTACATAACAGACGGGATTTTAAAGTAACTGTGACATGAACCCAGGGGAAATAAGGTACTGTTAATCTTAATGAGTTGTGATTAGAAATAAGAAGCTAAAAATATCAAACTCATTTTTGATATTATTATGTTGTGCCACAATCTTGGTGGCTCTCAAAGTGTATTTGTGGATTTGTGCAAATATTTGTAAATTACATGTGTAACTGGAAGTTGGTATAGAGGAGCAAATAACAGGAATTTAAAACAGCTAAGTGGAGAGGTAATTTTATTATCAATGCTCCTGTTAAGGTCAATAGGAGTTTTGTCAGCGACTGTTCTGAGAGTAGGGTCATCTCCCCATATCCTGCCTAAATTACTCACATATGTAGCCCCAGTGAAGTCAAGCAAGTCAAGCAGTAAAGCTCATGTTCAACTGTGGCATTCCAGAAAGTGACACAAGGCTGTGGAAACAAAGGAAAACAGCTTCTGAAGCTGCAGAAAGTATATGCAAGGTTTTCGTAGCAAAGGGAATATTAGATTTAGGCCTAATTCACAACTGCATTACTCTGATTTTATGCCTGTGTGACTCCACTGGATTAAAATTGGAGTGACATGAATTGAGCAGGATTTTGCCCTAAGGTAATTTCCCTAAGGGTCTGATCCTGCCTTTCTTCTTGGGCAAATCTCCCTTTAACATAATGGCAGTTTTTCCAAAGTAAAAATATCAGGAACAGACCCATAGCTTGGCTGAAAAAGGGATCCCCCCGACTCTGGCCATGTTCATCTCCACTGACCAAACCTGACCATTGCAAGCGAACTTGCGTTGCAATACAGCCATCACCATGCCATGTCAGGGTCTGAACCAGATGGCCAATTAACGTATTGCATTCTGGGACCCCATCTCCCCAGAGGGCCAGCTGCAAGAGAGGATTGCCTACATGGTCAGACAAGAAGAGATTTGCATCCTCTATGTGGCAGGTGAGTGCTGCCTAGATGTGACAATGGATGACAAAGAAGAGCTCTTATCAATAGTGGAGTGGAGGGTGGAGACAAGTTCCAGAAAAGCCTTGTGCTCAAAGATTCTTTTCAAGGTGCAGTGGCAAGAGGAGAAGGTTGTGTTATGACCACACTAATCCTTGTGGTCATCAGCAGGATCCATTATCCCATACATGTATTGGACACTAATATTAGATTTCTTTATTGCTTCACACAATAACTCAGTTTCAGATTGCTTCAGTTTTAATAAGCCTGGTTTAATATTTCCATCAGCTGCCATTTAGTAGGAGCTTGAAGAAGGATGTAATGCCAAATCACTTTCTAGCCACTAAATTTTAATTTAACTCCAAGACTGTACTGATAACAATATTGGCTTTGAAGTAGCCAGCACTAAAAGGCAGATTGGCATACAGGAAAAGGATAGGTAGTCCTTTAGCCACTAATTAATATTGCTAGACTGAGCACTTTGAGAAACACAGGGACCTCAGAGTTCTTGTGTCCTAGCTAGAATCAGTTCAGTCAGACTGATTTTTGGCTTTCATCAATATATATTCATTTTGCCCAGAAGCATTCCAGAAACTTAAATTAAGCAGGCAAGTTGGGTCTCTCTTATGGTCCATCTTGAATATACAGTCACATGTTTTAAACTTAGATCAGAGAAGAAATTCAATTTTGGCTTCCCTTATAAAACCGTACACACAAAAAAGGAGAGAACAAAAAAGGAAAGGTGAAAAAAAATTGCTTCAGGAGTGATATTTACTTTGCCATCAAAAGCTGCATTGCTTATTTAAATATGTATTTCACAAACTTACACTCTTTGCCGGAGCAATGATGAGAACTTAGCATTGAAATAAGTGGCCTAGGCTTTAAAGGTAGCCAGATTTTTCAAAAATGGCCATCATTTATTTCACCCTCCTTCTCTCTCCCTGCCTGCCAACTTGAACTTGTATAACCCACCAGTGAGTGTGCGTTAGGGGTTCCCGTCTACACCCACCTGCCAAGGATATGAGCTGTTAGAGCCACAAACCTCGGCTCTTTGGGTCTTTAGCTCAAGGTGCAGCAGCGTACGCTTTTAGTGCTGGAGGTGCCCAGAACATCAGCCAAGAGGGCAGCCATCACACTTGAAAGCTATGATGCATAGGCGTCTTATAAACAGCACAGGAACAATTCTCAGGCAACGGGGCTAGATCGCTGTATACCAGCTAAGAATGTGACTCCATTTTTGGAAATTACAGACACCTTATATCTCCCCTATGCATCTCAATATATGTTATTACTCTGCTTTGTGGGTGCTCCCTGTTAGAAAAATGGGTACGCTGGAAAACTGCAGGGGAGAAAGGTCCCCCTTAAGCAGTGGTGGTATGGCCATGCAACAGATCAGAGGTGTGCTTGGCTCGGGGAAAGTCAGCTTATTAAGGGATGGGACCCTCGTCTTTTTCCAAAGGAGAAATCCTCTCTCACGCTTCCAGATGACAGAATAACAAGTAGGAAGTTCTGGGCATGAGTTTGCATACCACTGCATGGGTTCTTCCCACAACGGGGTGACTGGAGAGCCAAAAATCTTATAACCCAGTCCTGCAACCATTAGTCCTGAAAGCATCCTCATTGACTTCAAGGCCTATTCAGCTGGGTAATGACTACACGATCTGGCCCTTCAAGTGCAACATTAAAGATTGTGAAGAGCTTTGAGATCTATTGATGAAGAGTGCTGTATAAGAGATACGTATTACTATTACTAGTTCGTATTTGAAACCCAGCATGTATTGTGTGCGCGGGGTAGGGGATTGTTTATTTGTTTGCTTTATGATCTGTTTCATTAGATAGATTTGCATGCATTACTTCTGTAACAGGAAGGTCCTCTTGTGAAACTGGAGAATATTATTTCACTGACTGTTCTTTTGTCAATAACTGTATAATGTATTGACTGAAAAGAATTTGGAATAGGCTAATTCAATGAATAGTTGCATGAAGATGACATGACTTCCCAATGCTGCATCCACTCTTAGAAAGTGAAGAATTGATCAAAACAAGGTTTTGCTACTCATTAAGTCCCTAGTCACTTATGTTCAAAGAACACATTCTCTAGTCTGCCTACAGAGGATTTAACTGAAAGAAAGTCATTCCCTACCCAAAAGAGACAATTATGTCTATTCAAGAAACAAAGTTAGAAATTGAATTTCAAATAATTTAATTACGCTATATAATTACCTTCCTGAATCTGTAAGGTATTCACTTAACAATGGAAATTCTTACCTAATTCCCCAACATACATTATGCCTTTGAAATATAAAAGATCTTACATTTTTTCTTTCACTGAGCTCCTGAGAATGTCAAATTACACTAGCAAGGGCCGACTTAACAACTGAAAAAATGGTTTCAAACAGATTATTTGGGATGATATAGTATGTTTCAAGAAGGAAAAACATAGTTAAATATGTTGCTGAGGCATGAATCCAGTTACCAGTGGTTAATATCTGTGGACATTTCTAACTATGGTTTCAGCATTATTTCTCTTCCATCCATCATTTAGGAACACTCATTGTAAACCCAAATACATGAAATTTCATAGACAACTGCTTTGAAAAACAAACAAGCAAAACTCTCCGAGGGTCATTTAGTTAACATGCTAGGCTACAGAGTTAAGGTTCTTTAGTTTAATTCAGATTATTTCTAATTGTGTTAGCTATTGACATGCAAGGAAAAGACAATGCATGACTGACACCTTGGCAGGCACTTTGCTGTCATAACGCTGTCTGCTAGCTGGATGGATCTTTAACTAGGTGTTGTGGGCCCAAACCACAGTTTGCAGCCCCAGTAACTTCAACAGAGTTTCGCTCGTGTGTGAGAACCAGAGTATCAGGCTCTGTATGAATATTGTAAGGGCCCGATCGTGCACTCTCTTTTTATGTATCTAGCCAGCATCTAGCACAATGGGGCCTTAATCTCAACTGGGCCCTTTAGGCATTAGTTCAATACAAACAATGAATAATAATAGTGTAGAAGAACTGGGCCTTCAGTAGAGAACACTAACTACTAGGGAGAACTATACAACTCCATGAAGAATATCCTGATTGTATAGCTAGTAAGAAAGAAAAAAAAAACAGATTTGCACTGATGACATTATTTGAAGAATGATATGCCTGGATTTAAAGCCACTACATTTACAAGGTTTCAGAGGAACAGCCGTGTTAGTCTGTATTCGCAAAAAGAAAAGGAGTACTTGTGGCACCTTAGAGACTAACCAATTTATTTGAGCATGAGCTTTCGTGAGCTACAGCTCACTTCATCAGATGTATACCGTGGAAACTGCAGCAGACTTTATATACACACAGAGAATATGAAACAATACCTCCTCCCACCCCACTGTCCTGCTGGTAATAGCTTATCTAAAGTGATCAACAGGTGGGCCATTTCCAGCACAAATCCAGGTTTTCTCACACGTGGGGGGGTGGAGGGTGAGAAAACCTGGATTTGTGCTGGAAATGGCCCACCTGTTGATCACTTTAGATAAGCTATTACCAGCAGGACAGTGGGGTGGGAGGAGGTATTGTTTCATATTCTCTGTGTGTATATAAAGTCTGCTGCAGTTTCCACGGTATACATCTGATGAAGTGAGCTGTAGCTCACGAAAGCTCATGCTCAAATAAATTGGTTAGTCTCTAAGGTGCCACAAGTACTCCTTTTCTTTTTACATTTACAAGGGAAAAAAGAGCTGGGCATATTTTCATGCCAAAATTGTTTTCTTGATTTTTTACCCAGCCTGACCTTCTGAGCTAACAGGAACCAAGTGCAGCACAGTGAAACATTTCAGGGGGTTCATTGTATTAGTTTGAATGTCAGCTCAGCCATGACACTGCAAGGGATAGAGAAAAAAAGATGAATTCGTCTAAGAACTTTGGATAGTAATTTCTCCAATTCAGAAGAGAACACTGCTTTCTTCCAGCCAGGCACTGTGACTGGGACATTCAAAAGAGCTTAATGTAGTTAGGTACCCAAATCCTATTGACTTTCCATGGGGTCTATGTACCTAACTCCTTCAGGCTCCTTTGCAAATCCCAGCCCATATATCAGCACCAGGTGATAATGTCTATTACATTGGAATTCCCCACATATTTGTTAATTTTAGCAATCAGTTTTATGGTGTCCATCTCCAAGAGTCTGCATCACTATATGAATGAACGGCCAATTTCTCAGTCCACACATTCATACAGTGATGTACTAGTTAAGTCACTTACATGACTGAGTGCTTCAGAATTTGGATAACACAATAATACATAAAATTCAGCTGTGTAGGAAAACAAATAAGGTGACAGGGCCAGCACTAGGCATAAGCAGACTAAGCAATTGCTTAGGGCCCCGAGCAGCTCAAGAGGGACAAAAATATTCCTGCTTAGCGCCCCAATGGGCTAGCACCACCGCCATGCAGGAGGATAATACAATGACACTTCTCCACTTAAAGGCAATGGGAGTTAGGCACCTAAATTCTTTTGGTGGTCTGGGCCTCAGACATGACCACGATGGGGGCCAAATAAGAAGATGGATAGAGACCTCCTGCACAAGAACCAGGTACATTTGCCATCCCTACAATACACTCAGCAGAGTGCAGGACAGATCCTTGTAAGCTGGCAAAGCATGGGAAGAAGACAGGTCTATGGCTTCCTCACCAGCCTGTGGAGGAGGCTCAGAAAGGGAAGCAAGCTGTGTCATCCTAGGGGAGCCGCCTGAAGGACTGTGCGTCACAAGCCTCTGTCTGACGCAAAAGGACCTAGCAGCGTTGATCCTTAAAATGAGAGAGGAGATATTTTGCTATGAAATAAAACTTAAAACAGTGACTGGCCCGGACTAAGCCCTGTTGTGGAAACGAACAGTTCTATCTGCCTCAGCGTAGAGAACAGATACAGAGGTCTCAATATTTCATTTGGGTGCCAGGAACAAGTTACCCCATACTGCACTGGCCTTTGTCAAACTCTTCATCCCTATCTTCTCAGTGCTTGCCTTAGAACTCTACTCATCAGCAACGGCCTCCACAGCTGCCAGCCTACAGAGGCTCCGCAGGCCAGGGGGACTAATCCATCTTCTTACTCCCGGCTAAACAAATGTTTCCCTTTACAGTAGCTGTGATGCAGCACGTTAGACACCCAACCCGGCCCTCTGCACTACCCGAGAGGAGACAGTCGCAGAGACAAAATGAACTCAACCAACACCTCTGAAACAGAATCTTATTCTAAGTGTTATTTGTGTGAATCATAGAATCATAGAATCATAGAATATAAGGGTTGGAAGGGACCCCAGAAGGTCATCTAGTCCAACCCCCTGCTCAAAGCAGGACCAATTCCCAGTTAAATCATCCCAGCCAGGGCTTTGTCAAGCCTGACCTTAAAAACCTCTAAGGAAGGAGATTCTACCACCTCCCTAGGTAATGCATTCCAGTGTTTCACCACCCTCATAGTGAAAAAGGTTTTCCTAATATCCAATCTAAACCTCCCCCACTGCAGCTTGAGACCATTACTCCTCGTTCTGTCATCTGATACCATTGAGAACAGTCTAGAGCCATCCTCTTTGGAACCCCCTTTCAGGTAGTTGAAAACAGCTATCAAATCCCCCCTCATTCTTCTCTTCTGCAGGCTAAACAATCCCAGCTCCCTCAGCCTCTCCTCATAACTCATGTGTTCCAGACCCCTAATCATTTTTGTTGCCCTTCGCTGGACTCTCTCCAATTTATCCACATCCTTCTTGAAGTGTGGGGCCCAAAACTGGACACAGTACTCCAGATGAGGCCTCACGAATGTCGAATAGAGGGGAACGATCACGTCCCTCGATCTGCTCGCTATGCCCCTACTTATACATCCCAAAATGCCATTGGCCTTCTTGGCAACAAGGGCACACTGCTGACTCATATCCAGCTTCTCGTCCACTGTCACCCCTAGGTCCTTTTCCGCAGAACTGCTGCCTAGCCATTCGGTCCCTAGTCTGTAGCTGTGCATTGGGTTCTTCCGTCCTAAGTGCAGGACCCTGCACTTATCCTTATTGAACCTCATCAGATTTCTTTTGGCCCAATCCTCCAATTTGTCTAGGTCCTTCTGTATCCTATCCCTCCCCTCCAGCGTATCTACCACTCCTCCCAGTTTAGTATCATCCGCAAATTTGCTGAGAGTGCAATCCACACCATCCTCCAGATCATTTATGAAGATATTGAACAAAACCGGCCCCAGGACCGACCCTTGGGGCACTCCACTTGATACCGGCTGCCAACTAGACATGGAGCCATTGATCACTACCCGTTGAGCCCGACAATCTAGCCAGCTTTCTACCCACCTTGTAGTGCATTCATCCAGCCCATACTTCCTTAACTTGCTGACAAGAATACTGTGGGAGACCGTGTCAAAAGCTTTGCTAAAGTCAAGAAACAATACATCCACTGCTTTCCCTTCATCCACAGAACCAGTAATCTCATCATAGAAGGCGATTAGATTAGTCAGGCATGACCTTCCCTTGGTGAATCCATGCTGGCTGTTCCTGATCACTTTCCTCTCATGCAAGTGCTTCAGGATTGATTCTTTGAGGACCTGCTCCATGATTTTTCCAGGGACTGAAGTGAGGCTGACTGGCCTGTAGTTCCCAGGATCCTCCTTCTTCCCTTTTTTAAAGATTGGCACTACATTAGCCTTTTTCCAGTCATCCGGGACTTCCCCGGTTTGCCACGAGTTTTCAAAGATAATGGCCAATGGCTCTGCAATCACAGCCGCCAGTTCCTTCAGCACTCTCGGATGCTTTCGTGAAAGCTCATGCTCAAATAAATTGGTTAGTCTCTAAGGTGCCACAAGTACTCCTTTTCTTTTTGCGAATACAGACTAACACGGCTGTTCCTCTGAAACAGTAAATTAGCTTAGCTATAAGCAGGAATATTAGTTAAATCTAGCCTTTTGTTTTTGCATTTTGGGCTCTTCACCTAATTTACTCTGGATACTTCATGGCTTCGCAAGAGCCTAGCTAATTATGCAGGCTTGTCATCTGGCTAAGATGGCAAAACAACAGAAAATACGTATTACTAATGATGTGAAAGATTGCTTTCTATTTGTATTTATTATTATTTAATTCCTGCATTACATCTTTAGCTTCTTGGCTCAGATGTATTTATGTGACAGTGGAGCCTTCGCCATAGTTAAGGTTGCACACAAGGTTTCATTTCAACAGGGTGAAAACCTATACGTTCTCTGCATTAGAAGATAAATTTCAAGTGCACATTGTAGCTTATGAACTGCTTGAATGTTGAAGGACGTGTTGAATTAAATAAGCAATCTGAGTTTAGTTACAACCAGGCCCTGTGTATTCCCCAGTTCTGTCATGCAAAACGTTAACAGTGACCTCAGTAAATGTTAAAAGCAGAATAACTTTTCCAAATAAGTGAATTATGTGACAATGGAGTCCAACTCATCGATTGCTTGAGACAAGAGAGTATGAGGTCATCATTAAGGTTTTGCATGACAGAGCAAGTTGGAGGAAACTGGCATAGGTATTGTTTTTCAGTACGTGTTGGAGACAGAAGTGAAAGTTTTATCCAGTACTGAAGTGTGCTACCAACAGCATTGCAGGTGAAAGAGGCAAGGAAGGCTGGAGACTTGTCCCTTGTCTTCATGGCTTCGAAGATTTGGGGAGGTGAGGTACAAACTTAGCTGCCACATTATGCAGCTCTTGTTATACATGCAGAGATAGACAGACATGGAGAAAGGCCATAGGAAAGAAAGAGAAGGGGGAGGCATGGGACTCCTACTGAAAGAAAACAGGGACTTATTAAGCTTAGTGGAGTTGTTTTGATGCAAATTGGTGCGAAGCATATTTTATTTCATTAATTTACTGTCCTGGTCACATTTATTAAGTTTAAATACATTGTAGGTATAACTGTAAAGAGTGATAATTCAGGAGCCTTCACTTGTCAGGTGCAGTGTTTTATCTTCTACAAACCTTTAACGCCATGGTACCTCTAAGACCACCATTCCCCCTTGTGCAGTATTCACAACAGCTGGAGTCAATCGTGGCACTTGAGAAACCCCTGCTTTAAAGGGGCGGGGACTGCAGGCAGCCTCTTCAGCGAGGGGTCCTCAACTTTGGAACTCGCTCCTCCCACTGGCCAATCTCTCTCTCCAATAAGAATTGAAACAATATGCAATCCGACCATGCAATCTGCACATTTCTTGCACAATTGACTTTCCACTATAAGGGAGGGCATGGTCGAAAATACCTCCATTCTTGTCCACTTAGCTCACCACTTCCAAACATAGCCCCTTACTAAGTGGAGACATCTAGAAAGGTCCTTCCCATGCCTCTGTCTTCCTTGTGTTGAGAATTAGGTAACTGACACATAAAGATACCCATAACATTCAACATCCCTCCAAGCTGTTAGAGTTGCAGCAAGAGTTGTATAAATGGGTGTAATCAGAAACAGCTGAAGCTTTACCATCTATTTAGAAACATACTTAGCAAGAGGGAATGACATACTGATAACTGATAGGCTAATACCTTGAGGAGCACTGCATTTCAAACCACAGAGATGACACACAATTGTCCATCAACATCAATCAATTCCTGTCTTGTAGCTATGACTCAGGTACTGGCAGGCATATGAGAGCTGATTATACCTGCCCTCTCTGCTCTACACAAGCTGCAATGTCTAAGGACTCTCAGTTTCTGAACTCCCTCTTGGAAGATATCCTCCAGATGCCCTCTCTTGCTGTTTTTAGTCGTGTTCCCGTGCCCCAGCATCACATAGACTGCAAACTTCCTGTTGGGGCAGAAGCCATGCCTGTTTTAGCATTGAGCCCACTTTTGGTTCCTCGGTGAACAAATGATCATTAACAAGCAAGCAAGCAAACATTATTATTAACGAACCACAAAAGGTTTGTGACTTTGGGTTAGATAATAAGCACTTAAGCTGGGATGCTTATCTGAACTATCCAAGACTTTTCAATCTGTTAAGAGGGACTGGAAGTCATAAGAAGACAAACTTTCTTGTCAGGTGTCCAGAGCTTCTTGCTTTCAATCAGTAGTTTCAACATACTCTGGCTCTTCAGGCAACCAGCGCTGACCAAAGTGCAAAAGACAAAAGCCTCATTAAAAAGTATGTTTTCAATTAGATCTAACCAAACTTCCAGCCTTCAAAAAGATTCCATTCTATGTAGGCTCTTATAACATACTTATTACCATAACATATGAGTGCCCTCCAGTAGTCCATTAAGTAACATGACTACACATCTGTCACATGTTGTTGGTTCTCGCATCCTCTCCTTCGGGAGGGAAATGTATGTACTTTACCTCTGAGATCTTACACTACTGTTGTCAGATGCCACCGGTATGGTGCTCTGCTTTATTTAATGTTGATAACAGTCGGCTGCGTGCGTGTGTTCCCTCTGTGTGCTGCCCCGGCTCTGCAGATTGCTGACACAGCAGACCCCAAGAGAACCCCCAATGACCAGACTCAAATAAGGTAAGAAGGCACCCGGCCAGGTTTATTGTCAAACGAAGCACAGTAATAGTTCCCCACAGACTCTACAGGACATACTGCGAATATGTGCCCTCTGACAATGGACTGGCTCAGTCTGTGGCGGGACTCTCCACTGCCCCCTAGGCCAGGCAAAGACTCGTCTCCAGGAATGCATTCTTATACACAGGTACAAACAAGTTACACATCACTCCTGATGTACTGAGGTGCAACCCTTCTACGTAACAAGGTACAACTCCTCTATGTAGCAAGGTGCCGCTTCTCACCTTGTACATGTTGGTTCGAACGAAACAACTCTATCCATCATATAACCCTTTTGCCCCCATCTTTAGGATGGGTCAACCTGTTTCTTGCTATGTGTGTGCAATGTGCATGTATTGGAGTGTTCTGATATCTAATGTCCAGTACCTTTTAAGTATGTATCTTTTTGCAGCATCACCCCTTTCCTTGCCAGCTTCTGTGAGCAAGGCCTGCCTCTGGCTCGCAGCTTAACTTTGCTTTATGTTAGCAAAGTCTTGACCATTACTTTAGCTCAGGCCTTAGGCCTCATACTGGGCCTCTGATACCAAGAGTTTATGTTTCAGGGCCTCATCTTACTACAACTACTATGGAAGTTGGAAGGACTCCCACTGAATTCAATGGACTTTGGATGAAGCCTATGGTTATTACTGTTGTTGCTTATTAAATTATCACGCCTTGTGGGATGCAGAAAATGCAGAGCAAAAATTGGGGAGTAAAGTGTGTTCCTCAGGGCTTGGAGGGCTCTTTCCACTCCCTTCTGCCCTGAAACGGAAAGTCTTGATTACTCCTTTTTTAATCTATATTACATTCTATCAACTGACTTTTAAAAAAATTATTAAAATATCTACACTGCTCAAATTCAACAGTGTTGGACTCAAATAATTATGGTGAAGGTACAGCCTTGAGTGGAAAATAGAAAATATGGAAGAGAAGTAGCAATAAAAATAATCATATATTATACCTTTCAGAAATGAAAGTCCTGATTTTTAGTATACCTACCAAATACAATTTATAGTTTCTGCCCTGAAATTTTAATTGCAGTCTGAGGTTTTAAGATAGGAACCTTGACATGAAAATGGCAGGAAATATACTATTTTTATGAATGCACTACATACAAAAGACAGAAACCAACCTCCGAATTATAAGCTTTCTGCACAATACTTTTGTGAGTGTACTGGGTGGTGTTCAAAAAGTAGGTTTTTATATGGCACACTGTGCACAAAAAAAATCTCCCAACAGTTATTCTACAGGGATTTCTGCCCCAGTACTAAGTGACCATTGACAGTTTCATGGGCCATATTCTGCTTTTTAGACCAGTGAGAATCTGTAGTCAAAACATTTTCAAGACTCCAGATTTACACCATGCAAACGAGAGAACATTTAATCTCCTTACATTACTCTGTCAAACACCATTGACCAATTTCATCTCATAATTTGATGGGATTATTCATTAATCGCCTCTCACAGAAGGCCATTTTTGCCCAATCTTGCTGTGTTCCAATAAAAATGGTTTCCCCCAACCTTTATTTGTTTTCCACCAACATTGGTACAAATAGTACTATTTTTGTTCACAAAGTGTTTGTAGAAAGTGAATTTCTAACAAATATGTCTCTGAAGGCGGCCTAGGCTGGAACTGTGCATGCGGCCATCTCAAAGCTGCCAAACAGCTCTGTGTAAGCCCTGTGTTAATGGATCAAGTGGTGCACAGAGCCTTAGGTGGGCCCTCTACAGTAGAGTGAATTTCAGAACTTTAGGGGCCTACTGTGAATGCTGGTAAACACTTATTCAACTATGCATGTGAATAAATGCTCTCCAACACCCAGTTTCCTTTTCTTCCCTCTGGTTTGCATTTGACCTCCACAGGTAGCTATCCCCTCTTCATTCCTATCCCAAGTGTTGGATTGGTTGGGTAGAGAGATTTCCTTTAACAGGTGATGGTAGAAAGGAGGGAACTTCTAGGGACTTGGGTAGGTAGTGGGAAGGGCCAGATTTAGGGGTGGGGTTCTTGGAGGCTCAGATTTAAGGTGGACCTTGAGAGACCGGCTTCCTATCAACTTCTTCCAACCAAATAGCTGGGTTCAGTTCACAACCCCTTTACAGATTAAGCCTGCAGGGGTTTTTGTAGAGCTCAAGTTACAATTCTACAGTGCTCCTGAAAGTATTTAACTTCCCTTCTGCATATTATTTGTCCTTGGCATTTGGGATGGCAGTTCTTTGGAAGCAAGGTGCTGGAATGATTATTTCCAATTTCAGAAGATTCAATTAGCTCATTATGCAAATGATGCATCAGTCTGACAACTAATCATGCCACATCTAGTTATATAATATAATCAAAAGCAGGCGCGGAATGATATTAAATAAAAATGAGTGTTAGAATAAGGTGAATTCTCAGAAATAACCTCTGATAAATAAAGAGATTTTAAATTACTCAAAAAACCATTATGAATCCTCACACAAATGAATAATTATGGATATTTTCTGCAAAATGTAAATTATATAATCATAACATTATATTGTGGCAATTGGGGTCCTAAATTTACAACTGCATTATAAAAGGGGTTCCTGCTAAAGGAAAAAAGTAACTGAGGCAGATCACCATGGCAAAGTTTAATTAAAAGTATATTAATACTTTAATGCACCGCTGTTTGAGTCTTTCAATTTATAGCACATAAAATGTAATACATTATAATTTTTAAATTAATAAAATAATCTGCAATCTGCATTGCAAGCTGGCTCTTTATCAGTTGCTTTTTCTTTATGTAAAATTACAGTCTCTGTGGGTATGAAAAGGCAGCAGAGAAGTCAGCAATCAGCAAATCATATCTCTCCAGAGATCCTTATCTAGCCTGTCTCATGAGTTTTTTTAAAAAAATGTGAATAGCTAAACTTCACTCACAGCAAAATCCATATCACCATAGCATCCCTTTGAAAAATGTCTCTAATTGTATCTTCTTTATTGGCTCAGACATGGGCAGGCCTCCTTCTCTGCTTGAACTAATTGTAAACAATCACACCCCTGGGGTTCAATCTTAGCATCTGTGCATGAATGTTCATTTCCTGGCTAGTCCAGCTAACAGTCTGATCACAAAATTATGCAGTTTAGTCCACTCTGATGGCCAATTTCTTACAGATACATTTTTGCTCTTGTGACCAAATCTGGAGTTATAAGACATTGCCTTGGGGGAACCATAACAGGGCTGGCCTTAGGGAAAATGGCGCCCTCTGTGAACTTGTATTTTGGCGCCCCTGGGGCCTGCTGCCTCCCAATCAGTCACTGGTCCCCACTGCCTCCCCAGGGTCCCCACCCATCCCCCCATCCCCCTTGCTCTTCACCATCTCCCCATCCCCTCATCCATCCCACACATCGTCCCTGCTGCCTCCCCAGGCTCCACACCCCCTTTAACCCCCAGGGCCTGCTGCTTTGCCCGCCCCACCATTGCCCCAAGCTCCCTTCAGTGGCCTCACACCCCAGGTCCACCCCACTCCTTTCCTCTTGACCATGATGCCCCCCTGACCATGGCGCCCTGGGTGGTCACCCACATCACCCACCCATACGGCCAGCCCTAAATTAGCTGAAGAGAATTCTCTTCCCTAATGCACGAGAATGGTTTGAGGCACCTGTGCAGAGATAGGTGGCTACTCCTGCGGTGTTTGAGGAGCAGCAGAAGTGGAGAGTTCTCCACTATGTAACCTTCCATGCTACTGGGTTCTCAAAATCCCCCTGTCACAGAGAGTGGTACAGAGCCTCCAGGGAACTCTACCATGCTTATGTAGAGGCAAGTGGAAGCCCTGGCAAAGCCCTTCACAGCCTGAACTCCAGCACTCGCCTACTTACCATCTCTCCCTTTCTCTCTCACAATACCCCCTCCCCGCACAAATGTGTATTAGGGAAAAATGACCCCAAAGAAATGTGGGAAAAGGTACCCCCAAGGTCTATCCATTGCAATCTCAGAAATTGATCATGTGGGAGATGCCAATCTGATCCTAACAGATTACTCCTTTTTAAAGCAAAACCAGGACAAAACACTGAACAGCTAACCAAAGGTCATAGCCAACATAACTGTAAAATAGCTTCCTGCCTCCCCTATCTGCTGATTACTTTATCCCTACTATGGGTACGTAAACAAGAATCACTATACGGCAGCTAAATATCTGTCCCCCACTGATGCTTATTTTAGTTTGCAATCCATCAGCCTAAAAACCTCAAGACTGCAAACTCCACCTATCTAGCAAAGGATCCCTGCCCCACGGGGAATTCCTTGGCACAACACCAAGTTACTTTATAAAATATGCACCCTTCCAGCAGGACAGGAAGAACTGTAAAGGCTCCAAGCTTGTATGTTCATGAACTATAGATCTCTTCACACAACGCACAGTCAACCCGTGGAACGGCTTGCCAGAGGATATTATGAAGGCCAAGACCATAACAGGGTTAAAAAAAGAACTAGATAAATTCATGGAGGATAGGTCCATCAATGACTATTAGCCAGGATGGGCAGGAATGGCGTCCCTAGCCTCTGTTTGCCAGAAGCTGGGAATGAGCGACGGGACAGATCACTTGTTGATTACCTGTTCTGTTCATTCCCTCTGGGGCACCTGGCATTGGCCACTGTCAGAAGACAGGATATTGAGCTAGATGGACTTTTGATCTGACCCAGCAGAGCCATTCTTATGTTCTATGAATATCATAAGCTCTCTCCCCTTCACTCCCCACTTAGAGGCAAGGAACAACAAATATAGACCAGACCTGGGCACTTGAAACCTACAGAAACCTTATGCATATTCAAGGTATGAAGGGGCCACCCAACAGCCCATGTTTCCTGGTGGAATTCTGAGTCACCTGGAGGCTTACCGACAGCACACATGAGCCAGTGTGCTTCACCACTCTTGAGGAGGATATGGCATACGCATATATAATTTTTAAACCTAAGTGTTCTCGGAGCCTAAGTCTCACTGAAAGTCAGTGGGTGGAAGGTCTGTTAGTACCAAAGTCACTACTGAAAATGGGATTTAGGCTCCTAAGTCATTTAGATGCTTTTGAACCTATTATCTAAAGTCTGGACATATATTAACCGACCTCTACATTTAACTGCTTAAATATGAAGCCTACACTAAATTGAAGAGCACTGAAAATAAGAGGCTTTATTCTATCTCCTTGGTACTGTACAGCTGTCATGTCAGGGCCTAGAAAAGGGGTTATTAGAGCATTAGTCATTTGGTAGCCCATCAGGGGCTGTTCAATCCACTGGGGTCTAGTGTGTCAAGGTTTATGGAGAGAGGATTTTTTTTATTTCACAGCTCACCAAGTCAATGGATGAAGCGGTCTCAGTCTGTTGAGTTAATGTGGGTCCCTCTGATACACAGTAAATCCATTTACAGTAGTTAAAGAGCCCTCCAAAATTTCCTAAGAAAAAAGTACATAATCTGTACGCAGAATAGCCTCTTAAACTGAAACAAGGCAGTTATTTATATTTTGTTTCTCAGAATAGCAAAAGAAATGTATTAATCTAAATTAAGTGCCAGCTTCATCACCCACTTCTCATTCTGAAGTTAAGCAAGCCCCAAATGCATCTATGAAGGCCCTGTCCTACCAACATTTCCTCACAGGTGTAGCATCCCTCACACAATTAGCCCCACTGATGTCAACACAATTATCTGTCTGAGTACGGTTTTGTGGGATCAGAGCCTAAATTAATTATTGATGGCTCTTTTGTGGAGAGCAAAAGGGGTTTTGTTTTTACTTCAAATTATACAAACAGATTTTACAATGGCAAAAAATGGTTTCTATCAAGGCTGAAAGCTCATGCACTATGTCTCAGGCTGGAGTCAATTTTTGTGGCTAAATGATGACAACCTCCCTTAATGTAGGGCTTAGTAATGAAACAAACACTGACAGACCTCTCACACTGATGGCACAAATGGTGCTGCTTTAACGGTAGCCTTTTGTTAAAGTCATAGTTACTCAATACACATCACATTTAATTCATGAAGCATGTGAAAGCCTTGAAGGGCTGGCAGTTTCACAAGAGAAACTGACTTCATTGGTATTTATACTCTGCTGTTTTGCTGACACTTACTTTTAGGAAACTTTAGGACAATATGATAAAGGTTACTGACAGAAGGACCATTGACATTCCTTATTGCAAAAGAAAGTGCAAGCAAAGCCAGATAAACAGTTCAGAGTCCTCTATGGCTGCATTAATGAGCAATAATACAGATTAAAATGAACCTTCTCTTGCTAAATGAAAGCTCATACTTTCTACTAGGGCATGGGGATAAATAATAGTAATTTTTATGCACTTGTCTAAAAGTCATTTGGTTAATTTTATTTCAAGTATGCTAAACTTAGGATAACATTTAATATTCATTTGCTGATCAAATTATTTCTTTATGACACTGTTGAAAGGAAGTCTTAATCATCAAAGGGGAGCTGGGAAAACGGTGCCCTTCAAATATCTTGGGTTATTTTTTTCTCCTCGTCCATATGATGCTCCCCACTCATCTCCTTATATTTAAGGAAAGGTTCCATTCAAATAAACAGACACATTAAGTACATTGCTGACCCTTTAAGATTTCTATCATTTTGGAAGAGTACATAGGAGCACTACTTAAGATAAACAGTGTGGTCCCATAAATAGGTCACTGGCCAGAGACTTGGGGTATGTGTTCACTGCACAGTTAATGTGAGTGCTTACTTGGGTTTTAGTCCAAACCCCACCACCATCCACACAAAAAAACCTCTGGCCCAGGACTTGTGGGTGCTTTAACCTGGTGTTTAGTTCACCTGCCTGGGACACAAGTTAGAACCCAAGCTCTGCTTTAACTGAAACCTGTCCACTTTGCAGTGAGGATGCAGACAAACCATCACTCAAGTACTGATAGTTCTTCAGTCTCCTTCTCACATCCTCCTCCCCCCGCTCCCACCCAAAGGAGAGACGAGTTCTCTACAATTGACACAACTGACTGCGAAAGAATCCTAGAGCATCTCAGCACAAAGAACTACAGGATGTGCCCCCAGGCGAGAGGACTGTGATCAATTGTTCTCTGTGTCCACTGAAGGTAGGCAATAAGTAATGGGCTAAATATGCAGCAAGGGAGATTTAGGTTAGATATCAGAAAAAACCTTTCTAACTGTAACGATGGTTAAACTCTGGAATCGGCTTCCAAGGGAAGTTGTGGAACCCTTGTCAATGGAGGTTTTTAAGAACCAGTTGGATATACACCTATCAGGGATGGTCTAGGGTTACTTGGTCCTGCCTCCGGATGACTCTGTGACACTGGTAACACAGTAATGCAGGTAGGGCTTTGCTATAGGAATGCTTGCACCCGGGATAGGACAACCTGGATGCTCAGATCTGAGTGCCAATCACCCAGGTTAACTGTGCAATGAAGACATACCCCTAGAAGACCAGGGGGGTATTTCCACATCTGCCACTGACCTTCTCTGTTATTTTGGGCAAGTCATTGCAATCTCTTTGAGCTTTTCTTTTCCATCTTTTCGATTTGGACTGTGAGATCCTTGAGGCAAGGAGTGTCTCTTCCCATGTGGACATACATGGCCTAACACAAATTTCAGCTGAGAGGTGTAGGCACTTCTGTAACATTAAGGGAGTGTTTGTAAAGTAACGCTTGTGGGATCAGGCCATGTGTTTTCAGTTTCTCAAGATCTAAAAACTGCAAAGGATATTATAGTGATTACCACCAGCAGCCTTATGTTCCTTAAAACACAGAGCCGTACTCCTCTGAGGAATATTTTCCGTTTTTTAAAATTTGGCCAAAAAATGCTATTATTTAATTAAGAACATACAGAAGCGTAGCAATTTGGGGCTTACCATTTTAATCAAAGACTTTAAACACAAAATAAAGGAAATCAGCAAACAGAAAAAAATCACAAAAAATATTAGGCCCCAATTCAGCAAAGCATTTAAGCAAAGCGCATTAGAAGTGTAACCCTTCTGCCAGTCAGAGTTGGCAGCAACAAGGGCCGGGTTCAATATCTAGGGGATCCATTCCAATAACACACTTCAAAACCGGCTCGAGCCCCCACCCAGTGACCTGGGACAAAAATATACCACCCCCGCTGGGCGCCTCCAAGAGGCAATACTTCCCCTCTTGCAAGCACAGAGTCTGAGTGTGGCAAAAAGCCTTCTAATAACAGAGAGAAACAATGTGCATTATATTGGGGAAACACCACCAACAGGATTCATAACACAACCCATGAGCAAAAACCCACCCCAAGCAAATTGGGTCGTGTCCTTTCCCTTTGGTTCTTGAGTCCAGCAACCTGAAATCACCCCAAAGTCCCAAAAGTCCAATGACCCAAAAGTCTCTGTCCCTGGTCAGGGCAGCCCCAGAGTTCGAAAGTTTATCTGCAGAGCTTTACCTCCCAACCTGGGTGGAGACTGGGGCGGGGGGGGGGAGAGGTAAGGGGCACCTTACATGATCTGAAGCTGACCACCCCACAGCTCCATAGGGCTCCGCTCCGCTCCACCAGCTCCGCATCCCACAAGCAGCTCCTGCCGTCCCACAAACTGCTCCACCAGCCGGTCCACGAACTGCTCCGCTCCGCGTCCCACAAGCAGCTCCCGCCGTCCCACAAACTGCTCCACCAGCCTGTCCACAAGGCACTCCAGCCGTCCCGCAAACTGCTCCACAATATATCTTCAGGCTCCCCCACTATTTAACACAATGCTCAGTGATTTCAGCTCCTAGACAGTTCAGCTCTTTGGTGAATTCAGCTTGTAGTAGGGGAGCCTCAGTGCTGGTGCACCATTAGCCCAAAGTGAGCTCAGCAGCCTGTAACTAGACTCCTAAGGGAATCAAAATTAGCTCTGATATTCCACAGTGGAGAGAGGAGGAAGTGCAATTAGCATGTAAGGCCCTCACCAAGGGGCCTATGCCACCAAGTATTAATACTTGTCCCCAGTCTCTCTCAATTCACAGAGTTTTGGAACCCATGACCCTTGCCTAGCGAGTGCTACTTAGTTGATGGTGAGTCCCTCCATCATAACAAAAGGCCAAGTACAGTTCCAAGCACAGTTCCCATAATCAGGGTAATAACAATTTATTCTTCCTGCCCCAATAACAGAGACACTGGGGATCCCACAGCAGCCAAAGTGACCATTTGGGCAGCTATGGCCTCATTCTAGGTGGGGTGGGTGTGCCTATGCAAATAAAATCGGCCCCTGAAGTTCTTTTCCACAACTTGCCACACCTCACCACCAGATGTCAGGGTGGAGCTCATCCTGACTCTGCTCACAGAAGTTCCCACTGAAGCCAGTGGCACTCGCGTGCTTAAAAGTAAGCTTATGCTCAAGTGCTTTACTGGATCGGAGATTAAAATTTCAAAGCAGAAAAACTGAAATGTGTGATTACGAAAAGATTTCCCTTCTCAGCAGCTCTTGAAGAACAGTCTTCACTTCTCGAATGATCAGTCTGGTTTCTAAGTACATCATGACATAAATGCTCCTAAATAACTTCCTCATCATTATCAGTGGAGCTTCAGGAAGGATTTTACAGTGGCCCAGGGCAGAGGAAAGCCCCTGGTGGCCCAAAAAAAGAGATGCACTGGACCCCCAGCTCAACAAACAGCTTTTGTGTGGGTGGTGCCTGCCGCCCCAACTAGGGGTGAGGGTGGGACTATGACACAGGAACAGGTCTATCAGGCTCCTCATGTTAAGCTGTTTCTAGAGCCTGGGACTGCCATACCCCGACATTGGCCGGAGGTGGAGAGAGGGAGTCCAGTCCTACTTTCCTAAATACCCCTCCCCCCGCTGACATGCTGCTGCTGTTCCAGTTACCAATGAGAATTATCAACCTGGAAACTGGGAAGTTGCAATCAGAGTCTGCCAGGGATGGATCAAGGGATGAAAATGGGTTGAGTTCCATTATTCAGCTTCCTGTCATCACCACACACATCCCAAAATATATTGGAGGAGGGATACATTATACATAGGCTCTTCCAATATAGCTCCCAAATTTCTACTGGTTGGGTGTCAAGGTTATATATTTATAATCTGGATAGCTAGTCTCAGTGATTTTTGTATAATAAGGGACAGTGGTATGGCCAGTTTAATTATTCTACATAATCCTTTGGATTTAATTAGACTGTTTAGCCATAAACCCAGCAGAATCTGTAAATGTGTATGACTAAACCAAATGCTACCTTTAGGGTTGGCACTGGATTTCTTTTCCCTTTATTATCATCATCATGTTTTGATTGTAATTAATTTTTATTCATATTTTTCCATAGTTTTAAATAGAGATTCCAGCCTTGTAAATTTTTAAATTTATTTTCTAAAGGCAAAATGTGTAATTAAATGTCAATATTCATGTTTTATTGATTTCTTTATCAAGAACAACAAGGATATTACTACACAAGTGGCCACATCTTCCAAGTGGCCTAGGACTAACTTCTGCATTTGCACTCACTTTTGAGAGCAGTGGAGCTTCAGGAGGGAGTTAAAACCCTGGCCCTGGCAGAAGAGGGTAGCAGAGGAGAAGGAAAGTCCTGGAGTGGGCCTGAGAGAGGGACAACCCACAGGCAAAAGGCCTTAGGAGTAGACTGGAGTTGAAGATCCAGACCGGGTGAGATTCCAGGGCGGTAACCCCTGAGAGTCAGCTTTCTGCAAAAAAACATAGAGCTGGGGATGATCAGGATGGATTAGAAGGTCAAGCCCAGGGAAGGGGCAGAACCTGCCTTTTCTGGGTTCCATTTTCCTTCTGAGTTTGGCTGAGAGACTCCAGGGACAAACCCTGGAGACTCTGCTCTGCCAGCAGAGTGGAATGGAAATTGAGCCTGGAGGGGAAGAAGGCAGCAGATTGAGGCAGCAGTGTTCTGTGGGACACTGTCCGGGCAGGTCTTTGACATCCTGGAAGAGGAGAAATTTTGAAGTGACCTGGCCAGAGGGCCAAGTCACAAGAACAGAGACCATCACAGAGCCAGCGCAGTTGTTGGAAGGGAGCGCTAGGCAATAAATGAGCTGCTATGCCACACCCAGCCACGAGGGGATGCCCCTTGGTGAGTGCACCCTTTGACAGAAAGCTTACCTGCACCCATGTACCCTTGAGAACTTTAACCCACATCTGATATTTCTGCTCCAAAAAGGACTTCTTGTGTCATCTTGGACACACTTGGCTTCTCTGTGTCTCACTTTCCCATCTGCTAGCTGGTGATAATAGCACTTCCCTACCACATAGGGATGGTGTGAGAACAAATACATTAAAGATTGTGAGACACTCAGATACTGTGGTAATGGGGCCATAGAAATGCCTTAGACAGAAATAGCATGGAATCAAGCATCTCAGACTAAGTGAACACTATCTGTGTCTCCTAGCTTTTTTGGGAGGTGGGTAGATCCATAGGGCTATAGAGTCTTTTAAAATATGGACTACAATTTACCTTGGTTGTCCAAAGAGGTTGATCCTAAGAAGGTGGCTAAGCTTTTGCATTCTATTTTTAAAAGAGCAGCAGATTGACTAGCCAGAAACGACTTCAAACAAACATCTAGTCTGTAACAGTAAAGACCAAAGAAATTGGAAAAATTTCCAGTGACGTAGGAGAAATGTCTCTCTCCTACGAACAAAAACTTGAAAGCGTGAGAAAACAACATAGGAGATTGTGAGGAAGGCATTATCTTCCTCAAATCCCTCCTCAGAACTTGCCTTTGCCATGGCGCCAACAAAAACGTTGATGCTCTGAAAGGGGAGAGACTTTAAAGTGACCTGGCTGGACGGCCAAGTCACTAGAAGAGAGACCACCAGAGGGCCAAAACAGCTGAGGTAAAAAGGGCTTGGGTGCACTGCAACCACTTTCTATCATGGTGACCAATATTGTCTCATTGTTTCCTTGTACCCACCATTGCTCTGTCTCCAACTATTGTCTCTTGTCATATGCTTAGATGTTAAGCTCTTTGGGACGGGGACTGTTTTTTTTGTTCTGTGTTTGTGCAGCGCTTAACACAGTGGGGTCCTGGTGCATAACTAAGGCTCCTAAGTGTTACAGTAACACAAATAAACAACAATAACGGAGAGGAATGATGCAGCAGTTCAGGATTAGTTATTGTAAAGTGCTTGGTCGTTGCTTATCCATTGTTGTATTTGTTATTTTTTTGTTATAGTTTTGAATCTCGTTTTAATACCAATAAAGATATTATTAGGATTTGAAAATATACAGGCAAAATTCACTGGGACATTCTGCCTAGTTTGTGTTGCATTGGCAATGCAAAACAGCCATAAACCCAGCTTCAATAGCCAGTTAAAATAGGTTTAAGAGGTTTTACATTACCAGAATAGCTCAACACAGCCAGGACGTTTCAGTGAATTTTGCCTACCTATACTTAAAAACAAAAGGGGAAATAGCTGCTTCATAACAAATGTCTTTACACCTTTCGGAGAGAATACCTGACTGGATGATTCAGTAACTTCATGAACAGCTCCTCCCCTTCTGACAGACTGATGGCCTGATTCTCCACTGGCTGACACCTTGTGCAGTCATTTATACTTGTGCAAAGTGGGTATTAAATGTCAACAAATTAAAAGGGTGGTATTGTCTCCATTTTGCACTGCTGTAAATCAGCATACCATATGAGAATCGGGCTCTGAAATTTTTTTGCCTTTCCCAAATGATAATCCAGCCTCTTCACCATGCTGAAATGAACATTGCATTACATTAAGCAGTCTCACTAAGAAAATCCCCGTCCCATGTCCAAGAATACTCAGATGCAAGGCTGAGATGATTTTTAATCTAATTGAACATGAGCAGATAGGTTAATTAAACCTATTACAATAAGGAGAATTGGGGAACAATCACAGTCATAATTAAACTGAAAATGCAGATAATATGATTGGGTAGTTTCAGAATATATTTGCAGTTACACTTTAGTTACCAGTTAAGCTACTTTTTTAAGGGTCTGATTGACTGTGCTCTTCTTTTTTCAGGATAACTCCCATTGATTTCACTGGGGGTAAGGAATGAGATGGAAAGTTTTGCAAGCAATGAAGCAAGGACTCCTGCCTGACTGGCTGCACACATTGTGCAGGACAGAGCATTTTACTGCAGTCTAGCAAACAGTTGAACCTGATGGAGTTTCTTTGTTTGTTGCCACTCTTTTTAAAAATTCCATGCCAAAACCATACCCACACACACACTCCATACACACCCAAATTGTGACAATGTTCTTTCCACTCACCGCTGTGACACCTCCTTATGGTTCTTCTAGGGATTAGCTCACCACTGCTTTGATGCCTCCTCTTGTGGTTTCTCAACCCCCTGGTCCCAATCTCTCACTCAGTGGCCTCCCTCACACTTCACAAGCTGCAGTGCTTCCTCTTCATGGCTTGGGATATCAAAGTCCCTCTAACAGAACTGCCTCAGGCAGTGTTCAAAGTCCACCACCCTGTCTGTGCCACTCCTCCATAGCTGGCAGGGGAACCCAGGCCCACCCTCTACATGCATTCCAGCCTAGGGATTTTATCTTCAGGAGCTAAGGTCCATGTGGTCTCGCCCTTAGCACTGTTTTCCCTAGACTTCTCCATTGTCTCAATCCTGAGAATGGCGGCCAACTGTTTCCTCCTGGGGCACCCCTTTCTGCTCTCTTTTCCCTGTCTTTATAAAAGTCCCTCCTCTTCCTGCCCAAATGGGCTTCATTAGGACCGTTTATCCAGCCAACATGACCCCCAGGAGCAGCACTTCCTGTAGCCCCTTCTGAGCCATTTTAACCCCTTCAGGAGTGGTGTGGGATGAACACCCCATCACAGTCCCTCATCCACAAGTTAATGTATCTTCTCATTGCTTGGGATGCTGCTGTTCTTAAAATACCTTGTTTGTGGATTTGTAATGACCAGCCAGTAAACAGCAAAAAGGGCATTATCAATAGAAGGGGAAACGTATTATATTAACATACTATCAAGGCTAACATTTCAAATAAGTCAAATCTCCTCTATGCTGTTAATCTACAAATGAAACTCAGAGAAAGGAGATGAAGAGAGGTCACAAAACAGGTCACGTTTTCATTTTATAATCCCATTAAAAAGTGGGAAAAACTGAGATGACTGATTTCCTAATGAAGAAGTGCTGCTCCCCAAGCACAGCTAGGTTTTCTCTTAGCTGTTGGTTTCCTTGGCTGTTTTCCCACACTCTCTTGGTGTCAGATAGATTGCTCTAAAACATTATAACAGTGATTTACATGTTCACTTTCAAGCTTGTTTGGGTAGCTGACCCTCTAGGTAGCTAACAGTGGGTTATGAATTGAATTCTCACTTTTAAATATTTGGAATTTTCCACCTTTTATTATCATTATTATAGTACTGCCTAAAGGGCTCAAACAAGATCAGTTGTTAGGCAATTTGCCTACATATTGTACAGCTTCTGTCTAAGTAGTTAAGACAGATGCAAGGCGAGGGAGAGAAAGTATTATTATATCAGTTTTACAAGTAATAACTGAGGCACAAAGAGATTAAGGGTGACATCTAAGCCCCATTGAAGCCACTGGGAGTTTTCATAGACTCATAGATTTATGCAGAAGATACCATTATGATCACAGCACAGTTACACGGTTGACTGAACCCCTTTCTGATCTCTCTGAGTGCTCCCTTGTGGTCTCATGCCCTTACATGTCTTGGAGTGGAATTTCACAGTTCTCCCACTCGTAGACTGGCATCTGGGTATAATACCCCATCTATGCCAACCGCTAATTACCATGAAAGTCCCACTTACCACCTGCATTTCTTCCCTTTAGCAGCCTGTGACCAGTGACAAAATGGCCAACAGACTTCTGAAAACAATTCTGTTCCTTAGCAAATGGAACAAAACATCAGAGAAAGTGATTTCTAAACAACAAACAGACTACATGCAGGGTTAGTTTCATCCAGTCTTACATTTCACTACAATTCATGTTAGACAGACTTCCCTCTAGAGTGACAGGAAAAAAACAAGACTCAATTTACAGTCTTTTAAGAAACCAAAGAGCTCTGGAGACCCAGTTTAATCCCAGGTTTCAGAGTAACAGCCGTGTTAGTCTGTATTCGCAAAAAGAAAAGGAGTACTTGTGGCACCCTAGAGACTAACCAATTTATTTGAGCATGAGCTTTCGTGAGCTACAATCCCAGTTCACCTTTTAGAGGAGAATTCTGAGTCTGTTCCTGCCTTTCACAAAAACTACCTTTTTAAAAAATACCACCCTCCTTGTGTGTCTCCAGTCCCAGTTGTTCCATGGCTTTTGTTATAGGGCAATGTATGAAATCTTCCTTTTGATTGAGACTGGTTTCTCTGAGTCAACCAGCCAGGCCATTAAAGAGAATGCCCCTGTGATAGCTGCTCTGTTGTTTGACAGTTAGACCTGTTCAGTCTTTCAACCACTAGTCTTGTAACTGTGGGGGAAACTGTTGAAACCATCGACTCCCCCTGACGTTCCAACATATCATCTCAGACATCCTATACAGAAAACATATTTTGACATACAGATCAACATTTACCACTGAGCACCCGCACGTTACTCACAATTATCTAGCCTGACCTCCTTAACAACACAAGCCAAAGAATCTCACCCAACAATTTCTGCATCAAGCCCATAACTTCTATTAGCACTACAGCAGATCTTTGAGAAAGACATCCAGTCTTTCTAAAGACTTCAGGACTTCTAGCTTTTATCATTGACTTCAATATGGACAGGATTTCATCTTATATGACTTGCCCATGGTCACACAGGAAGACTGTGACAAAGCTGGGAGCTGAACCCAACTGTGGTGAGTCCCAGTGCAGGGCCTTGATCACAAAACCATTCACTCTTTAATCCACATCACCAAATCTTCATGTAAAACTTCCAAGCGAATTTTCCATTTTGTGATTTTCACACATCATGGAGCTAATCTCTCTCTCTCACACCCATTTCCTGTTGACAGTACAAATGACTGTTGTCATAAATATAAAGGGATGGCTAACCACCTTTAAATCCCTCCTGGTCAGAGGAAAAAAAAACCCTTTCACCTGTAAAAGGTTAAGAAGCTAAAGATAACCTCGCTGGCACCTGACCAAAATGACCAATGAAGAGACAAGATACTTTCAAAGCTGGAGGCGGGGGGGGGGGGGGGGGGAACAAAGGGTTCTCTCTGTCTGTGTGTGTGGCTTTTGCCAGGACCAGAGCAGGAATGCAGGTCAGAACTCCTGTAAAGGGTTAATAAGCAATTTAGTTAGATATGCATTAAATTCTGTTTTGTTTAAATGACTGATAAAATAAGTTGTGCTGAATGGAATGGATATTCCTGTTTTTGTGTCTTTTTGTAACTTAAGATTTTGCCTAGAGGGATTCTCTATGTTTTGAATCTGACTACCCTGTAAGGTATTTACCATCCTGATTTTACAGAGGTGATTCTTTTACTTTTTCTTCAATTAAAATTCTTCTTTTAAGAACCTGATTGCTTTTTCATTGTTCTTAAGTTCCAAGGGTTTGGGTCTGTGTTGACCTATGCAAATTGGTAAGGATTTTTATCAAGCCTCAGGAAAGGGGGTGTAGGTTTTGGGGGGAAAGACGTTTCCAAGCGGGCTCTTTCCCTGTTATATTTGTTAGACGCTTGGTGGTGGCAGTAATAAAGTCCGGGGACAAAAGGTAAAATAGTTTGTACCTTGGGGAAGTTTTAACCTAAGCTGGTAAAAATAAGCTTAGGGGGTTTTTCATGCAGGTCCCCACATCTGTACCCTAGAGTTCAGAGTGGGGAAGGAACCTTGACAACTGAATTTTCCCAATCTGCTTCATTTTAATTTCTTTTCCATGTCACACATGCAGCCCAGATGATATTCTTTTTGCACTGATTTAGTTACCAGAAATATTTCCCCGCATGTTTTTGAACCAGTTTCCATTGTTTTATCCTGTAACCGGTGGAAGCTCCCCAGTTGTTTCATCTGCACACTACATAGTCTTTGGAACATAGTCTCATTATTCTGTAGTGATGTGAAATGAATAACTAATTAACAAACAAAAACCGTATGATGAAGATGTTAGGGTGGCTACACATATAACATAACTGACACAAACTCACAAAAACACGACATGAAAAGTTAAACCACTTACCATTACAAACCTCCATCTCCTTCATTCACAGGCATGCACCTTCCCACCACCACAACCACACAACATTAACTCTGCCCTCCCCAGAGATGCCACCCTTCCAGCACCTTCTTTAACTGCCCTTATAAACACAGTCTTTCTCCAAGCTTCTCTACCAACACAACTACTAAACTACTACACCTCTCCACCCAATTGAAAGAGTTGTGAAAAAATAATCTGGTACGGGGTGGCACAGAATTAAGGTTGCAGGGAATAGTCTGTGGTGTGCCATAGTTGTGGTAATGGTTAGATGTGTGCTTGTGGGTAGAGGTGAAGAGGGTTTATACTATTAGGGAGCTTAATTTTTCTTTCCCTGCTTTTGCAGTTTTGAGCCAGGCATTTAGTGTACATGTGGCAACCCTAGCTGCTGTAAAACAATATTTTTGTGTATTAATTTCCTAGTTGTTCTATTTTTAAATAATTTTGAGTGGTAGAGTACTTAAAGGCAAGCCTGTGCTTGAGTACTTTGCTTAAACAGGGACCAGGTACCTAAATATGGATTAAGGTGTCTAACTTTAGCCATCCAACTTTGAAAATGATGGTTTTAGTACAAAACAGAAAGCTAGTTTTTATAATAAATATTACAATGAAATATTTACCTATACTTGAACTGTGAGCATTACACTTCACAGCCTGATTCAACAGTGCATTGCTCCAGTAATTTGGGGGGGTATAACTTCAGTTAAAACAATGTAATTACACCAGTGTAAAACTGGAATAATGCTGGGTTGAATCATGATCTGAGAATTTAGAAGTAGGTCTGCAAAAACTAGCAGCGTGGAAATGACCGTTGAAAATGATTAATGTAAAAAATATGAAGATGACCCTACATAAGAAAGAGCGAATGTCTGAAGTGGAGAAGTTGGAATCAGATAATCCACTTACAGTACAAGAGGTATTAAAAGTGTCCAAAATTGCACAAGCCATAAATAAACCACATGAAAGAGAGTGGTCATATTGCCCGGTATCAGCGCAAGAGGAATGCATGGTTAGGCATGTTTATCACTAAAGGAATAAGAAGTCTTATCCTGTAGAAGTCTTATTAACTGTAAGGATAAATACAATCAATGTCTATATCCCATTGCCCTGTGAAACCTATAGGAGGGTGAATGAAGTACTAATGGATATGGGGAGGACAGTTTTTTCCAGGCTGGCGGGGGGGAGTAGTAGTAAAGGAATAGTGAAGTTAAGAAATTACTGAGCCCATAACCATGATCGGGGGTCTATAGTCCTTCTTTGGGTGATCTGTTGGGAAGTCAGAGCCAAAGAAGGAATCCAGATTGGGAAGATCTCTGCACAGACAGGACATCCCTGCCTATTAAGGAGGCAGCAGGAGAAATGACTGTTTCACTCTTATTACAACAATAATGTTCAGCTTCCCATGAGAATGACCCTATGCCTGTATATTCTTCCCTTCCCTTCCTCCTCATCAGAGCACAACCCAGTTATGTTCTGCAGGAGAGAGGGATGGGGTTTCTATTTTCTTGTGTATGCATCTTTTGCATGTGCAATTTGTGCCTGCAAAATTTGCCCCAACATTTGTTTTGCTCCCCACAGAATGAATTGTGGGTGCAGATCTGAGTGTCTGGACTTTCAGGCAGAGGGGCAAGCAGTCAGAAGGGTGCCCAGAGTTCATTTCATGGGCACACGTTTTGCGGGCACAAAGTGCACCTGCAAAAGGAAAAGAGACTTATGTGACTCAAATGTAGTCCCTCCCTTTGTACTGCATCTATCACCATGGCAACACAAAGGGTGGTTGAAACATGCAACTAACCTTTAAGCGGCAGCAGCCGCAGAAAGCGTATTTTCAGATGATCTGTAAAATAAACAAAAAACATATTTCAGAAAGATAAACGATACAGCTCTGGTACAGAAGGGTCAAAACCAGAACCATTTCTTTCAATTCCCCAAACTTCGACAGGTTTTAGTTAAATGGATCCAAATCAACCCTGCATTTGGTTTTGTAAAGTCTTTTGGGGGCCTGATTCACTGACGCTGGCTTAAAATCAGGATTAACTCCTTTGAAGCCAACAAATTTAGGCTAGTTTCAAATGGGCGCAAGCAAAGGTAGAAGCAAGCAAAAGGGTGCTCAACCTCCTCTCAGCGTCCAATGCACACATATTCCTGCTTATACTTCATCTGCATCGGGTGAAGAAGTACATAGAAGGGTCTTGTAAGAAAGAGCTTTTTATGCTACTCATTACAAAAACACACTGTATCCTGGCGAATAGAGAGCGAGCACCGACAGACTGAAATAAATATCTGGCTACAACAATGCAGCTTACAAAGCCCTTTCTGCATATAAGCAGAGACAGATTTGCCACCAAGCCCCTCAGACCTCAACTGTCCATAGGATTTGTGGGCAGGATTGGCCAAGACAAGGGTCATGGAGAACTGCATCTTACTACAAATGGCTAGAGAAACTAGCTGGCTTGGGTTCACAATCCCCCTGGCTCAGCAATAAAAGTTTTGGAACAGCAAAGAAATTCCCATTTCCTGTTTTCTGCATCTGGAACACCTTCATCTTGCTGTGTCAACCCATGTGCTCCCCTTGGTTCTTAGGGCCAGGCACCTGGACACCAAGTTTTGTGTGTGTGTTGCATTGCAGACTGTCAGCCTGGGACTCAAAGGTTTGGTTTCCGTATGACATTGTAACACAAACCCAATGATCTTTATTAACAATTGAAAACACTGGTCCTTCATCGCCAGTCCTTTGCTCGTTAGAGGGAATTCCAAAGAGCAACTCACGCCCCCACAACCAGGTGGAAGGCTCAGGAAGAGAGACTTCTACATTGTAAGACTTCACTCTTTTACATGGGAGAAAGAGAAAGTGAGGTCTATTCTATACCCGACTAGGTCAGAGTTACACCACAGTCAGCTATTCACATGCAGGCTCCCCAGCAGCCAATGAGCTCTCAGGATATAATACCCAGCAACCTAGAAAGCAATTGACAACTGTATTATATAGAGGAGTCACCTAGAGACTCAACGCTAGGACTATGGCTCTCTGTGTCTCATAGCGGTATCCCATGTCTCTCCTGGTATTCATGGAATGACGTAAATCAATTCAGCAAGGGCTGAGTGTCTGGTGCCATGTTTTCACTGTCATTGCAGCCATTATTTTCCACATAAACACCTCTCTGATCCTTGCAGAGGCATGCCCCTAGCAAACAGCATTGTACTCCAGATGTTTTCTGTCCTTTGAATAGAGTAGGTCCAGAAGTGAACAGGATTCCACAGCTCTGCGCTGCTTGCTCCAGGCAGACATCTGTGAATTGCAGCTAATGTGTTTACCATCTGTCAGGTTGTCTCGGCTAGGATTTGGACAGCATGTGCGACAAGTGGTATGCATCATCCTCAGCTACTCTGCAACCATTTCTTTCCCTCCCCACCACCACCACCACCACCGTTGCATTGATGGATCTCCAATGTTTCTATCAGTGTTACACACAACAGACATATAGTATTAGAGCTAGACAACTTTCTTCTGAAATATATCCCAGGCATATCTAGTCTGCTCAACCAAAGACTCTTCCAGTAATACTATCACTCCTTCGTTTCATATTGTAGACAGCCAGAATAAGGTGACAAAAATGGTTGTGAGACAAAGTAAAATTGGCCGTCTGGTGCAAACAGCTGTCGCAAAGCTATTTGTTTGTTCTGATCTGTAATAGATATCACTAGGAGAGAGTAATTTTTTCCCTAGTGTATCTGCAGTGCTGATGTTCTTTCCAACTCACATTAGTCTAAGAGAACAGAGATCTGCATTAGCATATCTAGCTCTGAGACAGGGGGGCTGGAACTAGGGGAGCTGCTGCACCCCCTAGCTTGAAACAGTAATAACACCAAATACATTCTTTCCACCAGCAGCAGCCCCACTATAAAAATTGTTCCAGCACCCCCGCTCTGAACTCTTTTGGGTGACCGTGGACTCTGAAAAGATTGTCCAATCACTAGCCACGACATGGCACTACCTTTGAAAATAGACTTTCTGCTTTCAAGCTTTCTTTACAGTCAGTTTCCAGTGTTCTAATTTAGGATTTTTTATGGTTTCAGATTTGTCAATTGATCCTGCAGGGTTAAATCTGAATTATTTGTTCAGGGGGAAAAAATGCCGGAAGCTACAAATTAAACTGCCCAAATGATACAATTGCCCGAAGTCTAAAGTTGAAAAAAAAAATTGTTTAAAGGAAAGAAATCACAGAGGACTTTCCTATCTATGCATCCAATCAACTGTTACATAATTATGTGGCGCATAAAGAACTGACAGTGAGCCACACAGAGTAACATTTTGGAATCCGAGCAGATGTCAAGCACATTTAGCTCAAGCTTAGTTATTGTGTGTCAGCTGATCATTGCTTATTTGACAGATATTGGAGTTATGTTTACCAAGGAGCACAACGCAAGTGTTTGATGGTTTAAAAACTTTGCTTGACTACTTCACCACAACATACTTAATGTTGTTGCAGAACATCACACATTACCCTTATGTGTTAACTAGTAGTCATATCATGAGAGAGACAAACAATTTACTGTTTGAATGAGTCTATTTACTCCATTCAGATGAGATTTTGAAGGAATCATATAAAAATGCGAAGGTTGTCTTAAATTACCACTCTTTATTGTCATGTTAATATTCATTCCAAATATAAGATTATATATAATATAAAATATAATATAATATATAATATTCCAATAAAATATTTATGCAACATATGTCAAAAATTCTAGAGTAGAATATTCTTTCCATTCATGCTTTTCTGTTGCTTCACCCTTGAATTGGGTCTCATTTAATTTTCTTTTCTCATGCAAAATTGAGCTACAGAAGGCAAAAAATGGGAACCAACCCCTTATACGCTTTGCCGTCAAAGTCTATCTATTTGTCTTTTATAGTGAGCAATTCAAATCTCAGCTTGTAGAAATAACCTTATTAGGTATGCATGCTTTTCTTTAGAAATGCTATCATAAAAAACACAGCTAAGTCATTAATCTTTTCAAAAAGCTTGTTGAGATCCCCATAGGCACTGAAATGGATCATAACAGCTGCACATATGACATGTAGCACTGCAGCCAACTGTTTCACAGAGCTGCAAATTTGGGCAAATAAGACCATCAAAGCTTGCAAGCTTCAGTTCATGAGCTTGCTGTCCTTTCCACAAGATCAGGGCTTGGTAGACTCACAACGGAAGGTGAACCTACCAAAAATAAACAGACAAAATATAATAAAGATGCTAAAAATCATGCAGCTCTCCTCAGCAGTAGATGCAGGGTGTAACAAAAGCACTGCTTAAAGAAACATTCTGCTGTTACATAATGATATTTTCTAGAAGACTAACGCAGCAGAGAAATTAATGAGTAAATTTTTAAACAGCTAAAGAGGCCACACCTTTCTTTTGGTTCTTATGTCTGGTACCTCCCCTCAAAAATGGCCTGAGAACACAAGTCTGAGCACTAGAGCCTCTAACTACCTGCTTGGTGATGTTCAAAAGTGCTAAATGGATCCTTTTTCAAAAGGTAGCCCTTTCAAGTGTCCTCAAGACAAAACTGAAGATGTCACAAGAGGTACTGGCAAAAAATCATTTGAATAAAACCCACAGTTTCACTTCCCCAGTAGTCATAACATCCAAATATTGATTTTTTTTCACCAGCATTTGAATAAGTGTGGGGTTTTTTTAACAAGAGTGTTCACATCATGGGAAAATCTTGTGACCGCTCCTCTATATGCGTTTGGATTTGACGTTCCTTTGTCACCATCTTCAGACTTTGATTTCCTTCTTCCTGTCTGTAAAAATTCCAGTCTCCTAGTCAGAGAACTGGAAAATTACCATGCAACTTTAGTGACCGATCATTCTTCATGGAAAATGAACAGTCAAAGCAAGTAGTTTGCAACAGCCAGAAAGAGAGAGAGGCTGGAACCATAGCGGTAAGATCTGGACTGACATCAAACTCTCCTGACATTCAGGTGCTTGACCTGAGGTTTGATTCATTCCTGTTACAGTGCATCACACACAAATCTGGATCTAGATCTGAATTTCCCCAAAGTTCAGGAATGCTGGGACCGTTTTCAGTAAAAAAAAGTGAAATACTGTTGTGGGCTCAAACCTGCAAGATGCTGAACATCCACAAGCCCCATTGTTTTCTATGGGAGCTGAGGGTGGCGAGCACCTTACAGGATGTGTGATAGATAGGCTTGACAGAATTCAATCTTTATTTTTTTATCATTTCAATAGATGATGTTTATTTTAAGCATTTTTATCTTTTATTTAATTACATTTTCACAGCTGTCAGAAATCATGGGAGGTCAGATAATGGGGAGGATCAAACAATAATTATTTGATGGCAGCAGGCATTGAGATTAAAAAGTGAACTGTTAAAACAAAAATTGTCAACATCATATGCCAAAATATACAAAACAAATATCCTTGAATCAAATTCTAATACGTGCTCAAGAAGCATTTTTTCTACTTTGTAAATTTTGACTATTATCAATGGCAATATTTTTCTGGCAGTTTGTATGTGTACGGTGAAATCAACATTTACCAATAAAAAGCTAATCCTTCCAAGCCTAGTTATATGTGTACAATGATCACTGAGACTGACAGAGGGTAGTCGGAGCTGGGAAAGTGCTTGGATTCAGCCAAAACCCGCCACTTGGAAGTGTCTTTGAGACAGAGAGTTAGAGTGGGCTTGATGGGAAAATAAGAGACAGCAAGTATGAGATGAAGAGTCAGATACTTGCAAAACAAATCTCACAGCCACAAAACAAACAAGCAAACAAAAAGTGCTAATGAAATGTTTAATGGCATGTAGGAAAGCAACAAGCGCATTATCTGGAATTTTAAAAGATATGCAGCAAGGGACATAGAAGAATTAGAATGCTTGTTTGTCTTGAAGAAGGAGAAATATGCAGCCTTTGTGATAAGTTTTTTCCATTTTCCATGGGCATCTTTTCTGAGATTTCTGCAACCTGAATTCATGGTGATAAACTCAATTTTTGTTTTGAACTAGGTGTAAAATGACATGGAAATATTTAACTGCACACAGAATTATTTCCACTTTCACTTGGCTCAATATGCAAATAAAGGATCACTCTGGTATCTAATCCTGCCACGTCTTGCTATAAAGGGTCTGAGGAGCTGGTCTGCTCTAAGCAAATACAGAATTTGGGAGAAACAGCTGCTTCGTGATGTGCAAATAAAACCAGAAATATAGCAGTAGCCTTTTAGATCTGTTACAGGTTGGTTTGTTTTTTAAAATTGTAGAAGTGTGAGCTCAGCAACAGCCACATGGCTCAGGCTCTGCATCCAATAGACCAACGCTCAAATCCCAGGAGACAGTCACCATTATGCAGTGCCATTAGAGACATTCTGTAGCCACTGAGCCTTGAAACTGTCAGTGACTCTGCCCCCACTTCCATGGATGGCAGTGGGATTGCACTGGGAAGGAGATGGTCCCTGTGAAGCAAACAAGTGTTTCCAGCTGAGGAAGTCAGCAACACTCTGGGTGTCTCCCCTCCCATTCCAAGAGATGACACTGAAAAGGAGCTGTCAACCAGCAAAGGAGTTCAGCTGCGTGAAGATTCCCCCACCTTGCAGCCAACGTTCTTGCTCCTTGACAGGAGTGGACATCATCTTTACTGGGACTCTCATGTGAGTACGGGTTTACTAGCTTGGTCCATGTGTAACAGGCACATGCTTAACTCATAGTGAGGAGTCTGACAGTCCTAAAAGGGGTGTCTTGTTTCTTATATTTGTGTTAAATGAAGCTCACACAAAGTGTGCATGGGTATCAAATTGTGGATCAGGGATACCACCAATAGCACTTCCCTTTGGTCTCAATCATTAGACTAGCTGTGTGCTTTACTCTCCCATATTTCCAGGGCCTGCTCAGTGCTAAAATAGCAGTTACTGGGCAACTAATCCCTAGACTTTGTTGGGAATTTTTCAATGATTTTTTTGGGGGGAGAGACAGAAAATGCCGAATACTCTAAACTAAAACTTTCTGCAGAAATGATGCACCAGTTTTGATTTACATTTCATTGGGAGGCTTCTCAGGTCCAGGATGGAATTTCCGATCAAAATCAAAGTGAGCAAGAGACTGACCAGAGCCAGGCAGAGCAGAGCTTAAGCCCAGGTTTCTCACATCCCTGGTGAGTGCCCTGACCACTGCTCTATTGACTATTCTAAGGTGGGTCTTAGTCTTGTTCTCCTTTTTTCCCCCACACAAAAGGTCTCATTTTTGTTCCAATGTGGAATGAAAACAAAGGTGAACACCTCAAAATTTTGTGTAAAACTGAACTCTTGTTTTCCAGACACCCCACTAATCCCCCTCCCATGCCAATGGATGGGGAGTGGGTGGGCAGGGGTGAACCCTTAGCTTCAAAAGGTTTGGTGCAAATTACTTCCCACTCCCAGGGAGAAACTGAAACCAGGTTGTGACTCTCAGAGTCAGTCTAGTCCCTGCCCTGCTCTTGTGGCATTGTGGCTATGTGCTGCTCCTTACCTATTTTGGATGGTACTGTTACAAACCCGCCTTACAAAACAGCATATTCTGTGTTTTCATTTTGCTGCTGCATGTAAGAAAAACAAAATAAACCAGAAGTAGAAATTAAACAGAGTAATAACACCTTTCAATTGTCTCTTTTCATAAAGGATGTTCCCTCATTGATTCTTTTTTTCTTATTAACGCTAAATAGACAGTACAAGTTGCTTGTTTTCTTAAATAAGCTGCAAGAGAGCGTGTTCGTTATAAAAGACTGCATACAACAGAGCTGAGGCAGTGGAGAGTTACAGCAAGTACCATTAAAATGATAGCAATGATTTATTTTCAATCAAGTCCCCATGCTTGGCCCTCAGCTAATTCAGCTGCTAATCAGCCATCATTTATCCCTCATTTTTATAGTTATCAGTTTACCTCAGGAGTGTGGAATCATAAAAGCAAGGTTACAGAAAATTTGCTTTTGCTGAAGAATTCATCCCAAACTTTTTTTCATTGCCTGCCCTTACATTTTCTTAATGCCTTTCATGGTGTACATTTGAGCTACGAGAGACTGAGAGATATACTTGCTAATGCAAAAACAATGCTTCTAGTTACTGACCAAGCAGTGACTTATGACTAGGAGACTCACATCAAACCTGATTTTTATAGGTGAGGAGCAGCTCCAACTCCCACTGATGTAAGCAGGAGTCATGGGTGCTCAGCACCTTTGAAAATTAGGTCATTCACTTCTCTGTGACTCAGGTTCTCCATCTGTAAAATGGAGATAATATTGATCTACCTCATAGGAGTAGGTTGAGCCATTAATGATTGTCTGATTGATTCTGGCCACTATCAGAAGAGGGAATATTGGACTAGATGAATCATTGGCCTGACGCAGTATAGCCATTCTGCTACTATGTACATGTTGAGATTCTTAGATGGAAGATGGATAGAACTCTAAAGTAGCAGTATTATAATTATTAGCAGAATTCTCATAGCAAATATTAGTGTCAGCCTCTCAAAACAAAACCTAATTGGGAATTTAGCCTTCTTAGGGGTTTCATTGTGAACTTGAAACTTGGTCCTTTTCCGTGAACCTCGGCTGAATTCCACTTCCAGGAGATAACAGGGAAAGATTGGCAGCTACAAGCTGCAGCTTGTCATGATACCATACATTAAGAAGAAAAAATATATTTTAAGTCCAAAATATGACTTTTTTCAGATTAAGGGAAATCAACAAGAATGACCAATAAGTAAATTCTCCTGGAGAGAGCACATTGTGTACATCTCCTCTGTCAGAGTCTGCAGCAGTTCAGAGAGCAAAATCTTTGCTCTTTCTGCAGACAGGCAGAGTTCTTAAGAATTTAAATGTACAGTGAACAGTATAGAAAGAAATTAGTTTCATGTTAAATGCCCCACCAAACAATATATGTGGCTTTTTAAAAACATATGCAAAGATTGGCCATTTGAGATTAGTTTGGCTTTCAGTTTTTACATGATTTCAGGTCAAGGCTTGTTGAACCTCACACAAAGCAAAACCCCCAAGTTTCACAGAAATTGATTTGAATTATAAATGCAAAGGGTTTTAGCTGTGCACTTTTTCTAGAAATAACTTCTATAATTCCCTGTGATATTAATACATCCTGTATCCATTTGTAGCCCCACAATAACACACCTGCATAGACCATTCCTTCATCATGGCTGAAGTGCATCATCATCATCTGTTTTAACAGGGATATAACTTGTTAGACATCTGTGTTAGCTGACATACAAGCATCTAGGCAGGCTGAAAAAAGTGTTTACAAAATGGCTTCATCTGTGACATAACTATGGGATGACATGACTAAAACGCAGAAGCTGCTGAGTTAATGAGATTGTCACCTGCAATTTGATGGAGACAATTCTGATTCAATCGGTGTCATCATGCAGGCTGCAGTGCTTCCGCAATGAATGCAAAATATCTCATTTTCCTCCCCTAAACATAGGGGCACTGATAATAGCAGAAATGATGCAGAGAAACATGAGCTGTGTGGCTGTGATCAACAGTCACTTCTAGGCACAGACTGCATTAGGCTGGTGATACGTTTCCTTAAATAAGTCAGGACACCTGTGATTAGCAGCCAACGTAAAGGGTCAGGGAGCATCACGGAGGAACAAGAGAAATTCTGCTCTGTCCCTGTTTTGTCTTTAAGGGGCAAAAAGTAGCAACCCTATCAGTTAGCGAATAAGGGATGGCTAATCTCTGCTGAATGAGTTAATTATTACACACATATACAAGCACAAAAATCATTGCCAGGAACAGATTTGATGGACATGGAGAAATCCGCAAAGCAGCCTTGCAAAATCTAAAGAAGCCTGGAACAATAATATTCCACACTGCAATTGTTTATGGCATCTATTTACACTGAAGATATATTGTCTGGTTTTTAAAGCAGGATAGTGAAGACTTTGGGGGTGTTGCTCCCAGTCCTACCATGTTACTCACACATGCCTCACTTTGCCCCCTTATAAAATGTGTCTATTAATAATTATCTATCCCCATAAAAGTTTTGGGAGACTAATTTAAGTGCCCAACTCCCTTTGAAAATCTCAACTTTAATATTTGTAAGAGCTCGTAAAAATATTTTGGACCAAACAAACCTCCAATCTGATGAAAAATGCAATTTTGTTGACAGCCCTTAACTGCTGAGCATGCTTTTTTGTTGTTTCAAGTCCCTGCTTCAAATCAATCTCACACATCCCAAGTGAATGGCCTGAACACTGAGTTACATAGTAAGAGAGTCAAAATCTCTTCCTGCCTCTTTCTCTCTCATTCCACATCGGAATGAAAAACAGATTTTGAATCACTAAATGTTTTGCTAAACAGAATTGTTGTTTTCCAGCCAGACCTATTTGCAAGTTAGCTTGGGTTCTTTGTCAGAAAGGTGCTATATTATCACCTACTAGCTTGCCAACTGTGGTAATCTGCTAGCCCCACCATTTCCATAGAGACTGACCCCACAAACACTCATACTCCTGTAAGTAGTCACTGCTCATACAGGTAGTCCCAGTGAAACCAGTGGAATTACTCATAACAGGAAGGACTATTCTCATGAACAAAGATTTGTAGGATTCAAAGAAACATATGGAGGAAAACCACATTATTTACATGGAATGGCAGGATATAATTCAGTTCTAAAACAGGATCTTGTAGGTGGTAAAAATAAAATAGGGCATATGTAAATTCTCCTCTCATAAAAAAAAAAAGGAAATAAGTCACTCAGCTGTGGTTACATTTGTATTGTGATCATGCAAGATTCACTATTGTGTTAGCTTTGACGGACTATAAATTTACCCTGCCAACCCCTTCAAAGGGACTGGATGTGGAAATAATTATTTAATTAAGATAGTAACTGACAAGACTGGAGTTTTGATGAATTGGTATACACAAAACTCAGAGATGATGAATTGCACCAAGTTTAATTCACTAAACAATGCCTAACATGTCCATTGTTTGGTTTATGAATTTTTCAACATAGAAGAATAATCTCATCTCACGTACAATGAAGTTGCCTAATCAATAAAGGATGGTGAAAATACAGCCACTAGATATATACTACCTTGCCATTCTTAATTAATGTAATTGCATGATAGGTTGGTCCAGCTACTCGGATTTGACTGGCTGATACACAGAATTGACTTATAAGTCATTAGAGAGACCGCTGGTGAATATGACCACATTTTCAGCAATATCTGGCTTATCTTTCTGGCTAGCTAGTTAAGCTAAACAAATGATCATCTAGCAAAGTCAAATATCTTTCACAACCGCCATAGAGCAGAATAATTTATATAGACTCACATGTTGCAGGTTTGGGGTTCAATTTATCATATTCTATGCCTTGCACCAAAACAACAGGCAGCCTTACATAAACTTCACTCCCAGTGAATCTACCTTAAAAGCCTTATGCAATATTTGAGTTAAAATCCATTTCTCCTGCTGCAGAATGGGAGGAGGGGAAGGGAAACAGTCACTTTGCTTTAAAGAAAAAGAGAAGTGTTTTTAACTCCATTCTCAAGGGCACCGCCATTAACGTTTGCACAACATAGGATACTTCAGAACAAAGTGCAAATCATCCGTGGAGGGAAAGAACTTCAAGATCAGCCAAATATCACAGATGTCCCTGTATACTGCTCCCAAGGACTCATCAAAACGTGGAGCAAAAAGCTTTAAACAGTATATCGCTAAACGATCTGGACAGAAATGCTTTTATTCCAGCCACAAACTATAGAAAGTGGAATCTGGTGAATCTCAGACTCATTTCTAAATGTCTTGAAATAAACCACCAAAGCTTGATTCTAAAATCCCACAGCAGCCGCTGCTCCTGTGCCACCATGCCTGTCACTCGGGTGTTCAGGGCTCTGTTCTTCCTGTAGTCTGTAGAGCTACGCCCCACCCTTCACAAAAGCACAACAAAACCCTAAGGATTGCAGCGCTTGCAATCTCCAGCCACAAAACTGCATTCCTCACTCCTAGAGCTCTTTCTGGCCTGGGAGTGTCCATACTGCCCTGCACTGCAGGCAGTGTCTAGGAGGCATTATATAGCCTGTTGTGAATAAAAATTTAAGTCAAAAATGGCAAACATTTCCATTTACTTTGGGGGCTCAGCTTTAGACAGAAGTCGGGGTCGATCCAAGCAAAATTGCAACCCTGTGTGTCACCAAGTTGGACACCCAAAAACAGGTACATCTGAGCATATTGATTGAGCACAGACCTGGATGGGAGGGGACCACTAGGAAGATCACTTACACAGTCTCAGAACACTGCCATGAAATGGTCCATCCAAGCAGAAAGGGATCTTCTGCCCTTTTCTACTTCTTTGCCACTGCTCAGGTGATGCAAAAGGCTCACAGACTGGCCACATCCTCTGACTGGGGATTGTTCTGACATGGGGGAATTCACAGCGAACCCCCATCCCCAGCACCATGGGCATGTCAGGAATGGGGAAGAGGAGGGGCTGGAATGTGCCATGTTCTGCTTATGCTCAGCGGGCCGATGGCCCCTTGGTGATCCTTGCCTGCTGGTGTAGGTTATAGCAATCCCCAGCTTCCGCTAACCTGCTCCAGGGCTGAGGGCTGGACAGCGAATTAGAGATCTGTAATTGTTTAGATCTCTTTGCCCCCCTCCCTTTCTCTGGTTCACTGAGTAAAAACTTGGCAAAGCAAAGAATCCAGACCAACATCCACTCAGCCATATGATGGATTATAATGAAAAAACAAATGATATTTCACTTGCCTGTCAGAATAATTCCTGTCCCGGAGTGAGAATTCTGAATGGCTGATAAATAAGGTCGGAGTGTTAAGATATGGGAGATGGTAGGATTGTGAAAATAACAGAGTGGGTGAGTCTGAGAGGAAAGTGCAGAAGTGCAGAAAATAAAAGGAGAGCAGGGGGGGTGAGCTACATTATTTTCAAAGATCAGAAAAAAAAAAGATGAGTTTGAGGAAAAGATTTGGATCATTTCTTGTTGTATCCAAGCAGGTTTGTCCTTCCCTAGCTTTAATGGGCTGGATATTAATGCGCTGCACTCAGTTGGGTAGTTTAGTGGCTTCCCAGCTCCTCTCCAGTCTCTGAAAATGATGCAGAAGAGTCACATTCCATGACTCTTTGGCAATCCATCATCTCTAATCATAATTGCACTGGGGGGTAAAAACAACTTTCTATGCGTTATGGAAGTTTTTAAGACTAAATTGTTCAGATGCCATTATAAGGAAACTAAACAGATGAACAATTTAATTTGATTTCTTCACTACTGACTCATGTTTTCTAAACAGGAACCATAGATCATCTGAGTTTGAAGCATCTGAAGTATTGATTACGGTCTGTTTTGTTCTAAGAGTGGACATGGATCAAATGAGATTTTATAATTCAATAGGGGTCATAATAAAGAACAGGTTAGTTAAAGTGTGTTTTGTAATCCCACTTACTAAAAGTTGCTGTAAAATGGATTATGGGGTAGATCTTGGGCTGTGCAAGGGAAGGTTTGCACCACTCCTTAGACACAAAGTGTGAACTGAAGCTGCTTACTTTACCCCTAAAGTATCTACCCCTACATATAGGGTGTAATGCCGCAGTAGTAACTTCTAAGTGGAGCTGGTACAGGGGGCCTGATTGGGGGAAAGAGAACTTGGCCAAAGAGTCCCAATGTTCTGGAGATTTGCAGTAGTTGGAATGCTCCCTCGTGGTCCTTGACAGCTGGTACAAATCAGAGCAGCCATGAGGCTGTTCTACATTGTGCCAGAGGGACTGTCTTAGAGCAGATCAGCCCAAGATCAGATGGTTTAAAGCTACTTTTCTACCTTCACTTCTCAGCTGCACTGCGTCCTCTCAAGCCTCTTTCTTTCATTTTACTGACACAATATGCAGTGTATCAGCAGAATGCAGAGTGAGAAAAATATTGAAAATCAAAGAATTACCCATGACTTCACTTGTAGCAAGCTTGGTTAGTCAGCTACATTCCCCAGAGATCAAATATAGGCTGGAGAAGGGGAGAGGGTCATCTAGCCACTAGAGATCCAGCTACCCCCATTTGAATACAAACAAAAAGGGCAGTTATCTGATCAAAAGCATCTCTCACACAGGAGAAACCCAAATCAGAAAATGAAGAGCGCTGCCAAATATAAAGCGATGGGTCAGATGCTCCCCTGGAGTAAACTGAGTCAAAAGAATTCAAAGGAGATATGCCAATTTACAGCAGCTGAGTGTCTACCCTATGTTTTCCATAAAAAGAGCTATATCAGAAAAGGAATAGTCATTTTAATGGTCATTAGACAAGACACTGAAATCTTACTTGGCCTTTCTTTTCAATTTGGAGTTCCCATGAGCTCCTTAATGAACCTGAAGATTGGAGCCAAGTCAGACTAGACATAACTGGGTCTTGTTTAACTAGCCCATATAATCTGCTAAATCTGTTTGCTTTAATATACTTTCTACTTTACTTTGTCTTATTTGTATTTGCTCATGTGGAAACGGCTGATTTTCCTGGATAATAAATGTTTTCTTCTTCCTAAGGAATTCCCAAGTCTGTCTTCATCAGTACATAGAGCTATTTTGACTGGCAAAAATGGCACCAGTGAAACTGTAAAAGCTGCAACAAGTTTTAAGCTATAATGTGTTATTTCAAACTACATAGAAAGACCCAGCATTCACGAACACATTTTTGATTTACATCAAATTTTGCAAAAATCTGTTTTAGCTGATATTGCTCAAAACAAAAAATGAATATATTGTCACATCTCCTTATCAAATCAGCAACCTCACATATTAACTATGTACCCCTGCCAGAATACCGTCTACTTAATATCACCTTTTTCTTCCATCCCTGCAAACATTGACCTCAGACTGCATCCAGCACCCTACTGAAATGTCAAAAAAAATCATGGATACAGCCACAGCAAACAGACTGAAAAGGCACAGGGACAGATCCTCAACTTGTATAAACTATTGCAGCTCAAAGTTGATGGAACAATGACAATTTGTAGTAGCTGGGAATATGGCCCATAGTGGAAAAATCATAGCTTGAGGATCAAGAAACCTCAGCTAGTCCCCTGAACAGTCTGTAAACAAGCTAAAGTACATTCAGGAGAAGAGGCAGGCTTTCTTTCCTCTGACTGACAAACTTCTATTGGAAGCAGTTCAGTGGGGGATCAACAATCTGGAAATGGTGAAGAAATAAGAGCTGATGTATACAACACTGAAGTCAAGGAGAAGACTCTTGACAAGGACAGTCCTATATTGACCACATTTTTAAAGTCTTAGTCTCCTGTTTTGTGCCTGCCATTATTTATGGATGGACCAATCTTAGTGAGATCAATGTTCTAACCACAGAACCATAGAAATGTCGGGCTGAAAGGGACCATGAGAAGACATCAAGTCCATCCCCCTGTGCTGAGGTAGGACCAAGTCAACCTAGACCACCTCTGACAGGCGTTGGTCCATCCTGATCGTAAAACCCCGCAGAGATGGGGATTCCACAATCTCCCACGGAAGCCTATTCCAGATCTTAACTACCCTTAGTGTTAGAATGTTTTTCCTAATACCTAACCTAAATCGCTTTCTTGTTCTACCTTCAGTGGACATATAGAACAATTGATCACCATCCTCTTTATAACAGCCCTTCAGATATTTGAAGACAGTTATTAAGTCCCTACTCAGTCTTCTTTTCTTAAGGCTAAACATGCCCTGTTTTTTTAATATATGTCTTTTCATATAGGTCAGGTTTTCTAAACCTTTTATCATTTTTGTTGCTCTTATATGAACTCTCTCCAGTTTGTCCACATCTTTTCCTAAAGTGTGGCATGGCACACTTTAGAATTAAACACAGTACTCCAGCTGCAACTTCACCAGTGCCAACTAGAGCAGGACAATTATTTCCTGTGTCTTCCATATGACACTCCTGTAAATGCACCCCAGAATGTTATTAGCCTTTTTTGAAGCTGCAATGCATTGCTGACTCATATTCAATTTCTGATCCATTATAACTCCCAGATCCTTTTCAGCACTATTACTGCCTAGCCAGTTATTTCCCATTTTTTATTTGTGCTTGAATTTTCTTTCCTAAATGAAGTACTTTGCACTTGTCTTTATTGAATTTCACCTTGCTGAATTCAGACCAATTCTCCAATGTGTCAAGGTCACCTTGAATTCTAATCCTGTCCTCCAAAGTGCTTGGAACCCCTTCCAGTTTGGTGTCAACTGCAAATTTTAGAACTGTACTCTGCACTTCATTATCCACATTGTTAATGAAAATATTCCATAATACCAGATCCATGATGGACCCCCTGTGGGGCCCCGCTATATACACCCTCCCAGTTTGACAACAAACCATTGATAATTACTCTTTGAGTACGGTCTTTCCATCAGTTGTGCACCCAACTTATACTAATATCTAATTTGTCAGATAGTTAGATATTCTTACTGCATCAGTTTAATTGCAGGTATAATATTGTTTCCACAGAATTTGCCCCACCAAATTTCAGACATAAAAAGCGGAGTTGGCATTTAGGTAAGAATGAAAAATCAAGCCTTTATACTCTTTGTGTTAAATAAAGATGTATATTGACTTCTCATAATCACTGCAGCAAGTTATAAATGATGCATAAAATGAAAAAATCCTGCTGAGTGCATAGAGAAATATGTAGACGGTGCTCTGGAGTCAGAGTGTTGCCATGTTATTTGCTTACATATGGTAGTTGGCGCAGAAGCTGACAGAAAAGCCAGCCTACACGTTTCAGTTGATAAAACAGCCTTCAACAATTTATGCGAATTTTGCATTTATTTTTCAAAAGTTCTAAGGGACCATGCTGCAGACAGACTTCTCTCTCAACCCCACCCAACTCTATAATCCCTGTCATTAATGGAAAAGAAAAGCAAGTGTTTTTAAAGGGCACTCATATTTATGTACAGAAGGTTCCTTAAGTGTGTTCTTATAATTAAAAAGAAAACACCCACTCAACAGTCGTTTCCCATCTGAGTGTTAGAAACTTATAGAAATGGTTGCTAGTTGTTCCAGAAAGTTACAGAGGGATCACAAGAATCAGGTGACTGCTACATTTGACTTTGATTCTACATTTTAAAAGTTTTATTGGTATAACCACATCAGTGCGGGGTGGTATTTTTGACAACTTAGCTGTACCAATAAAAACTCTAGTGTAGACATGGATATACTGGTATAAAGGTACCTTATACTTGTATAGCTTATTTCAGTTCATGAATTAAAATAGGCCATATTCTCATATGCACTTTTAGATCAGTATAACTGTTTCTTCACAAGAGGAGGGTCACTTTATCTATGCTGTCACCATTAAAGCACCAAAACTTTAACTAACAGACAAGGTCCAAGTCTCTGGGCACCAGATTTCTAGCTGGGGTAAATCAGTGAAACTCCCTTGGCTTCATTGATGCCACACTGATTTACCCAGATGAGGATTTGGTCCTTTTTTGTAGCAATAATAATATTGTTCTAATACTATCATCATTCACCTAGAGCTATTAGCCAACAATTGAACTGGGTCTAGACATATTGAATTCCACTGATGCTGGCTTGGCCTTGAAACCTGTCAATAAACAGAAGCTATTCACATCATCTATGTTCATGGGAAGGTTGTGCCCTGCATGTAATCCAGCCATTTGTCACAGACTTGTAGGACAGTCTGTCATCTGTTGCAAATGATGGTTGATGTGGATGGTTCAGAGAACTGGGAAAATTCAGAGAATGGAAAAGGCAGGGAATTAAAAGAGCCTCAGCAGGGCACTGAAAGTTAGAGGATACACCATGGGACTGGAAGAACTCTCTCTGTGGAAAGGAATATGGGAACAAACACAGTGCTCACCAAATACCAATGTGTTTTGAAGAGAATATGATGTTGTTAGTGGGGTGTAGAGTAAGGATTGGTTGGTCCTTAAACAATATCGAAATAAATCGGATTTGTAATAGTAGGGTTATTTTAAAAACAGCATGCACCCAACTTGTGTGTTGCATAGCGCGCCATATACACATACAGTTCAGGGCATATACACATCCATGCAAATCCTAATCTGTGCAATAGCTTGAGTGCTGTACACATGCAAGCAAGGCATGTGAAAAAGGGCATGTACGCAAATCATTGCTGCCATTGGAAAGTCTGACTGTTAATGATTTCATAGTTGAGTGCAAAATGCAGAGATGGTGTTCCAGTTTGAGTAGCCATTCAGGGTTTTAGTTTAATTGGAAGCACAATGTCTAAATCATCATGTCCTTCCCTTTAATATATTAGACATTGGAATAAAATTCCCCAATGTTCTACAAATCAGTTCACACTATTCATAGCTAAAGTAAATCTAAAGGGCAACATTTTCACAAGTCCAGTATCCTTTTCTGGAGGCACATTTGCACGTTTAATTCAGTTGCAAATATAATCTGTGCTATATTTCTAAATAGTGCCTGAATTTTGCAGGGATAAATCAGATAGTCAGAAGCACAAGTACTCAGTTTGGGCCTGCTATTCATTTTTGCAAAGGCAATTTTAGCCTGGGGGGAAAAAAACAGCTAAACTTTAGCCCTATAATTTGAACCATAAATATACCTGATGCCACTTTCGTGCCCCAAAAAATATGCTTCTGTAGAACACACTTAAGTCATGGAAAATGAAAACAAGGAATACATTTATTTTGACAGAGATAACAGACCTAAAGCTCACTAGTATTTAATAAAAAGAAAAGGAGTACTTGTGGCACCTTAGAGACTAACCAATTTATCTGAGCATAAGCTTTCATGAGCTACAGCTCACTTCATCGGATGCATCCACTGAAGTGAGCTGTAGCTCACGAAAGCTTATGCTCAGATAAATTGGTTAGTCTCTAAGGTGCCACAAGTACTCCTTTTCTTTTTGCAAATACAGACTAACACGGCTGTTACTCTGAAACCTAGTATTTAATGTGATCAACAAAGACAAAGGGTGAACATCTGAATACAATCAGCTTCCTTCACAATTTCAGCATAGTCTGGCTTTATACCAATGATTCGATACATCAGAAAAAAAGACACTTAAGAATTTGGTGGGGCCGTGGGCCTGATTTGTATGGAAATACTTCCTCATAATGCTTCCCAAGCCTTCACTTGGCATGTGTCATTTTTCGTGATGTAGATTCTCAGGTTTGTCCTTTTTCCTGCTAACATAGACATCTGTAATACCACAGACATCTGCAATACCATAAGCTTCAGAGCTAAATTGAGTCATGAATCAGTGGATTATAGCCATAACACCCTATTTGCAAAACATCTGACAACTATTTAATCACCCCATACCAGTGAAAAACAATTTCCAAAGGAAAATAGCCTGAATCTCTACTTTAAGTTCTCATCTAAGTCTCCAGAATTAATTATGAATTTATTACACTTACTCAGATCTGTCTTTTCTTTTTTCTTCCCATCATCATCCCTGTCATATAGAGACTTGGCCAGCTGCTTGGAACTCAGGAACAAGTACCTTCAGATTATGTTGATGCAATCTACCAGTTCATATCCTTTCACACATGGCTTTCAAACATTGCCCGAGGATCCCTCTTATCTTTCTGGATCTCTGTACATGCCCAACCACTAGATGAAAACTTCACATGAAATCCTTGGTGGTCTTTTTTATTGTGCAATGAATTGGAACTAGCAATTTCAAGACACAAGGGACCTGATTGAACCCTCCATACAGCATAAAAAACACTCACTCATCTAAATAGTTCCACTGAAGTCAATGGGTCTACTTGTGTGAGTTATTATGGCCCAATTAATCTAACTCTCATCTCAGTTACGTATGAGCTACTCCACTGAACACAGCTTATACTTGCCCTGGAGCAACCTGGCCCAGCCTGCCAAATGTAAGGACGTCAAGAATCAAACTCTAAAAGTTTCTAGACATGTCTAGACACGTGCTGAGCTGCAAAGAATATTAAAGGAATTGGCACATAAAATTGCAAGCCCATTAGCAAGAATTTTTAATGTATCTGTAAACTCAGGGGTTGTACCGTATGATTGGAGAATTGCTAACATAGTTCCTATTTTTAAGAAAGGAAAAAAAAGTGATCCGGGTAACTACAGGCCTGTTAGTTTGACATCTGTAGTATGCAAGGTCTTGGAAAAAATGTTGAAGGACAAAGTAGTTAAGGACATTGAGGTCAATGGTAAATGGGACAAAATACAACATGGTTTTACAAAAGTTAGATCGTGCCAAACCAACCTGATCTCCTTCTTTGAGAAAGTAACAGATTTTTTAGACAAAGGAAACGCAGTGGATCTAAGGGTATGCCTTCACTACCCGCTGGATCATTTAGACACGATAAATCGATCCCCAAATCGATGCCTGTACTCCACCTCGGCAGGAGGAGTAAGCGGAGTTGACGGGGAAGCCGCCGCAGTCAACTCGCCGCCGTGAGCATGGCCAGGTAAGTCGAACTGAGATACTTTGACTTCAGCTATGTGAATAGCGTAGCTGAAGTTGCATATCTTAGTTCAAACCTCCCCCCCACACTGTAGCTCAGGCCTAAGTTACGCTACTTCAGTTACGTAAATTACATAACTGAAGTTGACATAAATTCGACATAACTTACAGTGCTGTCTACACCGCGCTATGGTCCCCCATCGACACAGCTTCATCCTCTCAGGGAGCTGCAGTACAGATGTCAGTGGGAGAGAGCTTGGCCATTGACTTGGCGTGTCTTCACAAGACCCACTAAATTGACACCGCTGCTTCAATCGCAGCAGTGCCAAGTTAGCCGGTAGTGTAGACATGGCTTTAGAGTCTCCTCAGGTGGTATAACTTAGTACAGTTCCAAAATGTACTAAGCTAATGCACACAAAAGCACTCAGTGTGCAGTAAGGATGTCCACATGGGCAGCACTGCAAAGTAGATAGTGTGCTCAGCTACTTTCGGCTTTTTCCCCAGTTAGACAAGCCTACGGCCTTTTGCTCAGTTATCTGGAGTAGGAAGACATCCAGGGCTGGTTTAAGTCTATTAACCTCACACCAGGAATGAACTTGGTCTCAGTAAGCTTTTCCACACATGAAGTCATTCATTTGTTGCACACTAATCCTCACAATACATTTTTAAACTTTGCCTCTCACCTTTCTCTTTGCACTCCTGTCGATTTTTGTGGGCTTACAATCAAATTTGTCTGTCTGTGAAATTGTTTTTCTTTCCTGTCTTGCTGTGGGCAAGACCCTCATACAACAGGGAAAAGTAACTGACAATGAGGAAGAAAGATGAAATGTACTTAATAGTGCTTTCAAATCCAAAAAAGTTAAATAACTGGAAAAAGAGAGAAAACCATATTTTCATCCATTCTCCATTTCATCATCTCATTGAGTTATAGTAATTTTAGGTGTCACTTGTATGAACAGTAGAGAGAATGCTTACAGAAAAAAAGTATATACTTAAACTGAGAACATTTCTTTAAAAAAGCAGCTCATGAAAGACCTCATATATGCAAAATGTTACGTTTTAAAAATATTATTCCTGCTTGAAGATGGCCCAATCTGTTCTATTCAATTGCTTGACTGTACTGTGATTTACTTTACCTCTATATGTAGAAGAAAATTCATAAATTTGGTATTACATAACATACGTAAGACTCCCTCTCTTGCTTTCAAGTAACATGCTGCGTATTGCACAATTTGCATTGATCAGAGCATGGCAAAAGCAACATTCAGGTAGCAAATGCTAGATCACTGCTATAGAAAACATTACCACGAATCATGGTGGTACAGTAAACAAGCTGAATACCAGTAAACAATTCATATGCGCAATTCATTGATACCGAAAGTGTGCTCTCAAACAGCATCACAGCTAAATGTAAATGCCTGACTAACCTAGAAAAATATCAACATACGACTAAGAATAATGCTATGGCGGAAAAAGAAACCAAAGCAGAATAGTGACTGACGTTGCAGAAAGACTTCAGAGTTCCGTATGCACCAGTGTACCAGTTTCGTCATGTCAACCATTAGGTGGCTACAGACGTAAATGGAGCCTAATTATTGTAAGAACAAGAGGCATGTAGGAAGGAACTACCACAGAGACACAAAAATATACAGAGCTGCTAACCAGAAAGGCAGCCGTATACCAGAACAACATGTATTGTCAGCAGCTTCTTTGTTTGTGATACCATTCTCTGTAGTGTGCCGATGGGAAACAGGTAAATGGAATGAGTGAGCGGGAATTTGATAGCAGCCTTCAACTACCTGAAGAGGGGTTCCAAAGAGGATGTAGCTAGGCTGTTCTCAGTGGTGGCAGAAGACAGAACAAGGAGTAATGGTCTCAAGTTGCAATCGGGGAGGTCTAGGTTGGATATTAGGAAACACTATTTCACTAGGAGGGTTTTTAAAGCCCGGGTTGACAAAGCCCTGGCTGGGATGATTTAGTTGGGGTTGGTCCTGCTTTGAGCAGGGGGTTGGACTAGATGACCTCCTGAGGACTCTTCCAATCCTGATATTCTATGATTCTATGAAACAGCCAGAGCTTGGTATCCTTTGGGTCCTGACTAGAGTTGGACAAATAATTCATTTTTCCATGTTGGGAATTTCACATTAATAAAAAAAAAAAAAAGATTTCAGGTTGGAACCAAAATGAAAATTGCCAGAGAACTGAAAAGTATATAAACCAAATTAATGTCTTCTTGAATTAAACATTTTGTAACATAAAATTAAAGGGAATTTTAAAAAAAAAGTAATTTCAAACCAAAACATCTAAATGTTTCATTTTGAAAATGTGAAAATGAAATTTTCTGATTTCTTCCAGAAATGTTTGTTTGTTTGTTTCCAGAATGAACAATTTAGCAAAATTCCCATAAATTCACAAAATGTTTTGGTGCATTGGTATTAGCATTATTTGCCCCCCCCAAAAGTTCTTTATGAACATTTTTGAATAACTGTAGTCATGACAAATTCAGTGGTGGGCATCTGACCTACAGTGGGCTAGCAGAGGGTCTATACACTACTTAAGGACCACTTAAACCTTATTATAAGGAGATAAGTGGTTGATAGGCTTTGTGTTGGGATGTTCCTTGGGACCGACTTTCATGCAGCACATCCAGTTTAGGATTAAAGATCAAATTCCTAAGCACAAAGGTATGCTACATTAGTGGTAGCCTTCTCCATTTCAGAGGGGACTAGCTATTGTAAACTGGATCATTAGCTTTACTGTAACTGAATTTTCTTATTATTGTGCATTTAACTCACATACTTTTTTACGTCGAGACAGCTTGCATTACTGAAATTAGGTGTCTCAATTCTTTTAGTCTAGAAACTCAGGGTGAGAGTCTTATCCCTGGTCTGGCCCCTTTACATTAGGTAAAAGGACCAGAACAGCATAAAGAGCCCCTGAAAGCCCCAGATGTGACAATGGGAAGATTTCCTGGTGCAGACATGGCAGAAGACAGCTGTAAGGCTGCCCTCCAAGGACCTCCTCCAAGCCCCAATGTAAGGCCAAGAGTGGGGCTGCAACACACAGTGCTGCAGAGATTTCAAGCAGTACGGCAGTCCACAGGGCAGTCCTCGGAGGCTGCCATAACCTTGTACAGGCCCCCTGGTCTAAATTATGCTCAGGACCTCGCCAACTCCTGAAGCCACTCAGCACTGGGAGAGTGCAAAAGTGATTTAAAGGCGGAGTTGGACCTCTATGAAGCACAGCCCAGTATTTCATCCTTAGTTTAGGTCAATGCTCTTCAACGGCAATGCGGGTTCATTGTTAAGCAACTTGGGACAACCAGATTTAGGTTATGATAAATAAGGATTAATAACAGCAAATCACTGAAACAAAATACTTAAGCAGAAGCATCTGACTTCTAAACTGGTGAAAAGATATCGGGTCTTCAAATTTCCTCACATTAGTTCTGCCTTGAATCATGCCCAAATACAAAGGATCACACCTTAAGGGGTAAAAATGTCATTTCGTTTATCAGTCTTCAGTGTGAAGTTTGAAAGATCTTATCAGGTGCATCAATAATGATAAAGCAAAGAAAATCTATCATTTCCTCCCAGTTTCTTGTGTTTAGCACATCAATTCCAAATCCCCAAACAGAGGGAACATAGGATATGCAACAATACACTTATTAGCTGAAAGCAATTTCAATCATCTGATTCAAAATGATTCTCAGAGGCTCTGAATTTTTCTCTGTGATCTTAATGGTATCTTCTTCCATCTCTCCTAATACGTACTTCTTTTTCTTTACATCTTTGTCTAATAGCAACAGCCTTGATTGAAGGCTGTTTGTTGCTTATCCTGTTTTATTCATCAGAAAAGTGTAATTAATTTGAATACCATAATCATAGCCAATATCTAACATCTGCTCTATTTACTCCAGATAGGTTATCTTTTGAAATACATTCCCCTTCTTTTCCATTCTAAATCTAGCCTATATGCCTGATGTTCAATGTCAGCATACACAATCTGCACTGTAGATTGAGCGGAAAATCTTTAGCTCAACCCCCAAGTAGCCGATCCAGTCACTGGATAGGTGCATAGTGGGTCAAAGGGGTAGCTATTCTCCTACCGAGACCTACAGAGCAGCAGCCGAGCAGTTACAAGAGGCTGCTTTAGTCCAGTGCATGTGTATATAATGCAGACTCGCCCATGGGGAGAAGCAATTGATAGCAGCAATGACTCCAGCTTTGCCCCATATCACCACCTCACACAGGAGCAGTGCTGCTCATGAATCTCATGCTGAGTTGTGCTGTGTTCTACAACAGAAGTGTGTATTCACTGTCCGGGCTCCCAAATCCCAGTCCCCTCTTGCACAACGCAACCTCACCCGCCCCATTCCCAAGCAATTTGTCTCTAAATGCTTAAATGGAATTAAGCTATGAAGAAACCAGTGAAGGAAAAAGTAACTCCAGAGTAAGGTGGAGGGATATGGAGGGGGTAGAATATACAAGAAGAAGAGTTGTCTCAAAACCCAAATAAGATGAAGCACATGAGAGCTGGGGAGAAAGAATTCTCGGCCAAGGGGATCTGGTTATGGAACAAATTTCCAGAGAAGATTAAGCGAATCCAGAGTCTAACCATCTGTAGAAAAAACTGCGTGACCTTCCTCTTTGGAAAAAGTCTTTCTATCATAGGAATAGGAATCACATCCCCAACACTGAGATCCCCTTCTAAGCTACAGCCCTACCAACTGAAACAAACAAACAAAAACACACCACCACCACCACCGCCAGAATTTTTATACTGTAAAGGGAGAAGTGTCAGAGACTCCATGAAGTACAATAAGAAGGAACCTTCCAAATTCATGGCTGTGAAAAACATGCCACAGACCGTGAAATCTGGTCTCCCCCGTGAAATCTGGCTATTGTAGGGGGGTCGCAGTATTGCCATCCCTACTTCTGCACTGCCTTCAGAACAACTGGAGAATGGCAGCTGCTGGCTGGGAGTCCAGCTCTGAAGGCAGTGATGCCACCAGCAGCAGCCCAGAAGTAAGGGTGGCAATATCATGACAACCCCCCCCCCCCACACACACACACAATAGCCTTGCTGTCCCCTTTTGGCTCAGGACCTCCAGTTTGAGAAACACTAACTTAAGGGCTTTACATGTTTATATTTTAAAATACATATTCATGATTTGTGACAACACTGTCAAATTTAAGATTTAAATGTCCAAAACCATGAAATTTTTAAAATGCTATGATGGTGAAATTTACCAAAATGGACCAGGAATTTGATAGGGTCCTAACAGTAAGGGTTTTGCTATTGCTTTTACATGAAAGGAGCTCAGATATGACAGTGATGAATGGCAGTATAAAATGCCCAAATAGTTCCTTCTTATCCAACGCCTGCTAAAGTCAACAGGAGGATTTCCACCAACTTCATTGGGATCAGGTCCTACATGATTCTTCCTAATTCCTTGTCTTGACTGCAGTGAGACTATTCAGAGTGGGTAAAGCTGAACACCTGTGTGTGTGTCTTTACAGGATCAGGGCATTGACGTTCACCTCTTTCCCCAAGGGCTTTGTGTTTAAAATGTAGAAAAAAATAAAAAACTTTAGTTAATTACCTGAATACATATCTCAGAAATGTTCATTTGCAATTATTAATGCAAAATGATTTATTTATGAAGTAGAGCAACATGCAATATATAACAGTTAATTAAAGCTAGCTTGCGATTCACATTCATTAAAGTTGAATGATTTCTTAATAACTAGCAACACTGTATATCTAATTTTGTTGTGACTCTGGAGAATGCTCAGTGCCCAACACTAGTGGATTTTGGAATCAGATGACTACTACAATCAAAGTTATTCCAAGTAGTTATTATTCCATTATCAAGCAAATGAGTTATAAATTAAACCTTTTTTACCCAGAATTTAGTATAACAGCAAAATGTTGTTTTGTTTTTTTTAAATTTTCTAAGGAAATATTAGTTTAGCTGATATAAATTCATATTTCATTATTACTACCACAGGTAAAAATTTAGGATTATATTCAAAGGGCTGCATAAGTACCATAGGGTTAATGTAAATGGTGTAGCTAAAACCTATGCATTGAGATTAATGATGGGAAAGCAAGAAAAGGCTCCTTCTTTGAGGCTGAGTTGGTCCCCTTTTAGAACGATTTAGGTCATGTCGCTTACTAGTTCTTAATAGGCTGCTATCATTTTCCAGAACAAAGAAGTTTATTAGCTACAGTAAGCAATGGGGAGTGTTTCACAAATTCATATGCTCCTTCCCTAAGGCCATGAAAAACAGGGTGGCACTCAAAACTTGGATCAAAGAAGAAACATAAGAATGAAAATAAAAAAAGAATGTACTTAAAATGAGCCTACATGAGCATAATCCCATTCTGAGGATTATCATGGGCAAGGTGGACATCTAGGCCAACATTTTCAAACCTGGATACCTAAAGTTAGGCTCCTAAGTCCATATTTGGACACCTACATAGAAGTGCTCTGTTTCTGAGAATTGCTGAGCATCCATCCACAAGTCCCACTGAAGTCAACGGGCACTGCAAGTGTTCAGCACCTTTGAAAGTTTGGCTACTGACTCACTGTTAATTCAGGAGATAACTTCAGGCACACAGTTTTGAAATGGTCAATTTTACAGCACTTGTGCCATCTTAGGCCTTGTGTATACTACAAAGTTTTGTCAATGAAAACTGCCTTTTTCGACAAAACAGTGAATGCGTACACATTGCAATGTGACTTTTGGCAGCAAAAATGCCCTGCTTTGGCAACAAAATAAAAACATAAGGCTTTTTGTGCAAAATTTTTGACAAAGTGCCAGTGTAGACACCACTCTTGATTTTATCACTTTAACTGGCCTCCAGGAGGTGTCCCACAATGCCCATCGTGACCGCTCTAGTCAGCAGTTTGAACTCCACTGCTCTGCATCCATGTAAACAACCATCTGCTCCTCCCTCTTAGAAGCCCCAGGAATTTTTGCAGTTCCATTTCCTGTTTGCTCCGCATGGAGAGGTCTCATCGCATCTTCCCAGGTGACCATGGCAAGTTATTGCAGCAAATGCATTCCAGTTTGGACCACTGCGGAGCTGCTGGAGCTGCTTAGTGTATGGGGAGAGGAGGCTGTGCAGTCTCAGCTGTGCTTGAGCCATAGGAATTTTGATGCCTACAGGCAGGTTTCTTGAGGCTCGTGCGAAAAGGGCTATGATCGAGACACCAATCACAGAGATACACATTACTGGTTCTCATTTTCAAAGTGTTGCCTCAAAGCCTCCCTGATTCTAATTGCCACCCCTCTGGGCTCCTCTGACAGCCCTGGTATCTGGCTTCTTGAAATCAGCAGCCAAGCGGTCTGCCTCAACATTCCACCCCTGAACAAACCTTTCACCCCTGAACAAACCTTTCACCCTTAGCTTCACAAAGGTTATGCAACATTCAACACGCTGCTCTGACCATGGGAATATTATCCTCATTGAGGTCCAACCTGACATAAAGGCATTACCAGCGTGCCTTTAATCTGCCAACAGCACATTCCACTGTCATCCAGCACCTACTCAGCCTGTTGTTGAACTGCTCCTTACTGCTGTCCAGGTTTCCCATGTAAGGTTTCATAAGCCATGACTGTAAGGGGTACGCAGGTCTCCCAGGATCACTATGGGCATTTCAACATCCCATCTGTAATCTTCTGGTCTGGAAAGAAAGTCCCCGCTTGTAGCTTTCTATACAGGCCGGTGTCCCTGAAGATGCGTGCATCATGCACCCTCCCAGACCACCCCGTGTTGATGTCAGCGAAGCACCCACGGTGATCCACAAGCAACTGCAACACCATGGAGAAGTACCCCTTCCTATTGATGCTCTCCATCGCAAGGTGGCCTGGTGCCAAAATTGGAATGTGTATGCCATCTATCACCCCTCCACAGTTAAGGAAAGCCGTCCACTATTTCAGGCACATTTCCCAGAGACATGGTCCTTCATAGCAGGATGCAATTAATTGCCCTGCACACTTGCATTAATGCAGCCCCAATGGTCAACTTCTCAACTCCAAATTGATTTGCGACCGACCAATAGCAGTTTGGAGTCACCATCTTCCACACAGTGATTGCCACATGCTTCTCTACCGATAGAGCAGCTCTCATTCTGGTTTCCTTGAGCCACAGTGTTACGGCAAGCTCCGCACACGGTTCCAGTAAGGTGGCTTTCTGCATCCAAAAGTTCTGTAGCCACTGCTCATCATCCCACACCTGAATGACAATACAATCCCACCATTCAGTGCTTGTTTCCTGAGCCCATCAAGGGTCCACCCTCTGCAACTGTTCTGTGAATGCCAAAAGCAATCAAAGTTTACTCCTATCCATATCATGCAGCATGTCATGCAACTGGACGTCTTCTTCAGTTAGGAACTTTGTGATTAACTGCACTGCCATCCACAACATCTTCATGACAGTTATCAGAGCATAGGAGAGCAATGGGGGATCCATCCCTTCTCACAAGATGTTGGGGTGCCCAGCAAAGAAGGGCTGTTGAAAAATGCCATGAAAGAAAGCCAGAAGCCCATGGGACAGAAAGCAATGCATCATGGGACATTGAGACCCGTGCCGTGATCTCCGCTTTTCCACAAGACCTAGTGGCAAAAGGTGTCGAGCTGGACTGTGGGATAGGTACCCACAGTGCACTGCTCACACTGTTGATAGTAGGGCCCCAAATGTGGCTGTACTCTGCTGACAGAGGGAATGAGTGTGAATATGCAATACCAATTTTTATTATAGTGCTTTTTGAGTGTCGACATAACTTTTGTTGACAAAACTCTGTAGTGTAGACAAGGCCTTAGAAGCATCAAATTTATAGCTAATCTACAGTTCCACTTTTAACTGGAATAAAACTTTCTTGTTTCCACTGAGTCCCTAGGAGATGGGGAGGAACAATGGGTTCAATGGACAGGAAATAGGTTTTTTGAAGCTAAACGGGTATTACAAACTCAATAATAAACCCCCAAACCCCAGTAAGTTTGCTGATCCCTATTTATCACCTATTTTACTGATGCCTCTAGGTGTTTTATTAGAAGGGGACTCTTAAAGAGCCTCTGATAGTGTGGCTGATGTGATTAGGCCCTATGATGGTGTCCCCTGAATAGATATGTGGACACAGTTGGCAACGGGCCTTGTTGAAAGGATAGGTTCCTGGGTTAGTGGTTCTGTTGTGTGGTGTGTGGTTGCTGGTGAGTATTTGCTTCAGGTTGGGGGGCTGTCTGTAAGCAAGGACTGTCCTGTCTCCCAAGATCTGTGAGAGTGATGGGTCGTCCTTCAGGATAGGTTGTAGATCCCTAATGATGCTTTGGAGAGGTTTTAGTTGGGGGCTGAAGGTGATGGCTAGTGGCGTTCTGTTATTTTCTTTGTTGGGCCTATCTAGTAGGTAACTTCTGGGTACTCTTCTGGCTCTGTCAATCTGTTTCTTCACTTCAGCAGGTGGGTATTGTAGTTGTAAGAACGCTTGATAGAGATCTTATAGATCAGAGGCTCGTTCACCTGTGCATCTACCAATGTAATACATGCCATCATGTGGCAGCAATGCCCCTCTGCCATGTACATTGGTCAAACTGGACAGTCTCTATGTAAAAGAATAAATGGACACAAATCAGATGTCAAGAATTATAACATTCAAAAACCAGCCAAAGAACACTTTAATCTCTTTGGTCACTCAATTACAGACCTAAAAGTTGCAATTCTTCAACAAAAAAAACTTCAAAAAAAGACTCCAAAAAGAGACTGCTGAATTGGAATTAATTTGCAAACTGGATACAATTAACTTAGGCTTGAATAAAGACTGGGAGTGGATGTGTCATTACACAAAGTAAAACTATTTCCCCTTGTTTATTCCCCCCCACACACTGTTCTTGTCAATTGCTGGAAATGGCCCACCTTGATTATCACTACAAAAGGTCCCCGTCCCCCCCACCGCTCCTGCTGGTAATAGCTCACCTTTCCTGATCACTCTTGTTACAGTCTGTATGGTAACACCCATTTTTTCATGTTGTCTGTGTGTATAAAATCTCCCCACTGTATTTTCCACTGCATGCATCCAATGAAGTGAGCTGTACCTCACGAAAGCTTATGCTCAAATAAATGTGTTAGTCTCTAAGGTGCCACAAGTCCTTTCTTTTTGTGGATACAGACTAACACGGCTGCTACTCTGAAACCTGTCATTATATTTAGCTCATATTGCAATGCAAACACCTCACAGACTAATTGTCGTTCTATAGCCTTTTTTAGGCAGGCATAGTTCTAAATTTTTCCAGAAAGCATTTCAGCGTGGTCCCTTCCTCATAGTTGCTCTGGAAAGTCTCACTTTTCCTTATACTCCTGTATCTTTAAAAACTCCAGCCCACCCAGACATGGATTTTGACTGGGAGCTTTTCTCACACCTAAGAGGCAGCATGGGAGAAAAGTGCAGAGGTGCCTGTCGAAGAAGTGGATAATCAGGTGCTCAAGGTTGGTATCATTGGCAGAGCAAAGATGGGAACTGACCTTGTGATAAAATAGATTGAAACGGTAGGGTGGGGTTAAACAGTGGAGAGCTTTGTGAATAAAGATAATGTGTGTTTGGTATGTTGGAAGAGGGGAGCCAATAGATGGGATTTAAAAAGAGGGGGCTGCAAAAGTCAGCACAACAATCCAACATGATCTTGGCAGCAGCATTTTGAATGGATTTGGGGGTAGGTAAGGCCTCTATCAGGTCATTAGCACTCTTGGCTCAAAATTAGGAGCAAGTTGGCATACACAGAAAAGTGCTATTTGTGTGGCTCACAAAATGGTGAGAACTGCCACTTAGCTCTTGTTTGAAATACTCACAAAGCATCTATTACACCTCCAGTTGATTTTTTTTTTCTTACTCTGCACTGGTTCTGTAATAACAACAACTGTCTTAATAAATTACTTACAGCATTATTCAAGTTCATTGAGCCATATTTGTTTTCATGTTTCCAGCAAAATTATGACAATAGAAATAGGTTACTGAAATTGCTTCTTCAAGATAGGAATGCAGGTAGTTTTCTTTTTTCCCCATGACTAGTAACACCCATTTTGCTCTTCTTGGTGCAGTCACTGAGATGTTCTGGCTTTTCTCTGTATGATGTAGATTTTTTAGTAGCGGTTGGAAATAAACGGTTGAGCCTTTGTGTGGGTGTATACACGTAAATAATATTTTTATATAAAATTGTACTGTAATTTTGTCTGGAATCTTTCTCATAAATAAAGGGAAAAGAGCTATGACTACGTGGGGTTTTTTTACATGAGCTGGGGCTAAAACACTTCAATAAATAGAAAGCATTCCCCCAATTCCAGATTACGTAGGTCTCCACCGACGTCATTTCAATTAGATTAATTGTGAACAATATATTCAATTGTTTTAGATCCTATTTTCCCCCACATCCATGATTTGTCTCTAAAGAAAGAGATCAAGATTTTCACAAATTCATTCATTATTCAAAAGTAACTGATGAATATATATATATATATATAACAAATATATAGGAGATGTGAATTTTTGTGAACTGTTCATAGCAAACTTTTGGTCTATTGTTTGCCATTCAGATTTTGTTGTTTGAGGTTCATAATCAGCCACCTAAGTTCCATGGGGTTATTTCTGTTCCCTGATTGATATAATTGTTATAAACTACAATCACTTTCACCCCAAATGTATTCTGTTTTGTCATGAAACAAATTAACTTTCTAGATTCAATCATTCTTATTCACAGATCCTCTAAAATCCTCTATTCATAAGCATTTGGACAAAAAGATTGAATTAAAGCTTGCTTTACAATTTGGCAAATATTTACCTACAGGTTTGGGTTTTTTTTATTCCAGTAGAGGTCAGTGACAGCTGAAAGAGGGTAGGCAAAACTGGTATGTAAATGCAAAAATTGAGAAGTAAAAGGATCAGCAGAACCAAATTAACAGCTTTGAATAAAGATGTTATCTGACAAAACAGACTAGGGGAAACCTGCCCCAGCTATGATGCGGTAGTCAGCTAGTCTCTCAATTGAACCAAAATGTTGACAGACTCATGAGTTTTTGCTGATCTAGGCAATCCGGGAACTGTGTTCTCTTCACAGCCACTTGCATGCTAAACAGTTACTGAACTCTGCTGCCATGGACACCTTCTCATTCTGCCTGCTTTCTACAGCTGGCCCTGCCCACCAGTATACGTGAATTTCACTGGGGAGATGTGAGCTGCTGCATTTCTGTGCAACTCATGCTAGCAGGTGAGATTAGTTTCCATTTAAGAGCCTGGGAAAAGGAGTCATTCAGGGTTGCATATTTCACAAGGCACCCAACCTGGAAGCGGTCAGAATTTTGGACATCTGCAGCAACGCCTAATGTTAAATGATTGGATGACTTCCAAGTTCTGCAAGTGGTTTAATTTGAACGTGAGTCAAAAGACATGTTATAGCAGAGAGCGAAGACTTGAGCGATTTGAAATTGTACACAAATTTAAGATAAAATACAATGAAAATTATTTAGAGGAAGAAGTTGAGATGTTCAGCAATGTCACAGGGTAGCTAGTGCCTGTGAGTAGACCAGGCCCAATGTCAAAGTAGGTGGGCCCAGCTGAAACAGTTAAAGGGGGCAGGGCTACACCCGAGGCTATAAAGGCCTGTCGGGGGTGGGAAGAGGAGCAGCAATTAGGTTAGGTTGCACCTCAGGAGAGGAGTAGAGGTCACTCCAGTGGTAGGACCTTGGAACAGAGGGCCAGATGCTCAGAGAAGTGGCCTGGGGGCTGATTTTCCAGGAGGGGAACAGAGGAGGATGTCTGAGAAGAGAAGCACTTTAGAGACTAACAAATTGGTTAGTCTCTAAGGTGCCACAAGTACTCCTTTTCTTTTTGCGAATACAGACTAACACGGCTGCTACTCTGAAACCTGAGATGAGAAGCTGGTTAGGATTGGGATGCTGCAAGAATCAGAATTACAAAGAGGCCTCTTGAAGAGGCGGCTATGAAACCCTAAGACAAGGAGTTAGCTGAGGAACTACTGTTGTCTGTTATATGGCTATACCTGGACAAATAAAATTATTTCTAGGAGACAAGGCACATCAGCAAGTAAGCCAGGGAGAAACCCTGCTGCATCACATACAGTGGAGAATGCAGGTACTTAGACCTCTGATACAAGAGGAGAGTGAGATGGATCTTTGGTGACCGGTGAAAACAGAGGCAAGGTGCTGCAGAGCCACCTTTACCCATGAGGGGGCACTTGGTTGGCAGCCGCTGTATTGCAAACAGATAGCATTGTAAACCATACGTAAGTAAAGCGAGGCTATGTTGTTAATAACCCTCACAGAGGAAATGGGGTCCATTCCGCAAGAATGGTAACGTGCACCAGCCCATTGTTGCTTCAGAAACGCTTTATTAATAATGAAGTCACTATGAAAAATTAGCAGTGACTTGTAATACCCTTTCCTCTCAAATGATGTAGGCCTCTATCCTTACATAAATTACATGGACTTCAACGGAAATTCCTCCTAACCATTTTATGTTTCCCCATAGAACTAGATTTTCCCCCAAGTCAAGGAAGTTTTTCAAAGTTTGCCTGTGGAAACAGGCTACCTTAGCAGGCTAGTAGAAGATCTCCCCTAGGTAGCGGCTCCTACAGTGGCTTAGAGCTTCCATAACATCTCCCTCTCCTGGAACACAAACACCCACACCTGATCATGGCTTGAGAAGTGGTATGGGTAAGTAAAAGGGTATGGTTAGGGTGCCCCCACAACCCAGAACTTCCCAGCTGCTGTATTGGCTTCTCTGAGATATTGGCTGCCTGCATAAAGCAGCCATTAGGCCTGGAGATTATCCCAGCACAGAGCAGCCTTGGAATCAGGGGGATGCAAAGTTGCCCTTAAGCTACAAAGACACCAACCTGTATCATAGAATATCAGGGTTGGAAGGGACCTTAGGAGGTCACCTAGTCCAACCCCCTGCTCAAAGCAGGACCAATCCCCATTTTTTGCCCCAGATCCCGAAATGGCCCCCTCAAGGATTGAACTCACAAACCTGGGTTTAGCAGGCCAATGCTCAAACCACTGAGCTATGCCTCCCCCACCAATCCCCTCAGCTGGAGATGGTGATCAGAACTGTAGTGCTTAACATACTGGTATATTAATATACAACCCGTAGTCTTAAAATGTCTTATGTCCTCCAGAGAACTTTCTGCCCAGAGGAGAAATTGAATAACCTTGGAGTTCCTTTTTTTTTTTTTTTTTTAAAAGAGCCCCTTCCTTGGGGCAGGTGGAATTGCAAAGCTCCAGTACTGCACAGAGGTGTTTGCTCTTTCCATATTCCAGCAAGGCTGATAAATGAGCTGCTTGCTGGGGCAGTGCATGCAGCAGAGCCAATGCATTGCAAGGGATCTCTAACTCCTTGCCCTCAGCACGACGGCTCGTTTGTGCCCCCTTCGCTTTGTGCGCACGCTCTCTTCGCCTTTGCATCTTGGCGGTACTAAGACTCAACGGATGCACGGTGACAATAACTAACAGTATCGCTCGGGTCCTTCTTGGGTTATACAAAAGCACCAATCATTCGTATTCCAAACTCTTTTGCTTCTTCTGCCTTTATTTCAGACCTAAGGCTTACAGAATTCTGGACCAGTTTTTGGTCTCCCTAATGCTCCTAATCCAATATTTACAACACCTAAACAAAACTAAGGGCTATATTTGCTAAGAGCTCTACCTCTGTTCTCGATTTCCCTGTTTCTTTGCTTTTCGGAAAGACCAACTCGGGGGGGGGGGGTATATGCCAATTATGCTCTTTGTCTATGTTTTAAGTGACAAACATACTTGGTGTGTCAATCTCTTCTGTAAAGTTTGATTTAGACAATAATTAAGTCTTGGTTTGTTTTTATTAACCATCCTTACTTTTTTGTGCACTTAACTAGTGCATAGGTCCGGTGCTAGCCTACTGTGCATCCCTCAAAAGATGTAATCTGTATGTTCCGGGAAATGTCGACTATTTCTGGGTATAAGAACTGGATGGAATGACGGGGCTATATTTTGGAGTGCTCTGTCCCTTTAAGGTTTGGAATGCTGTTGAATAGGTCAGAGGGATATAGGTCTAGTGAGTAGGGTGTGGTCATAGCAGAATTGGTGCATGCACAGGGAAAGCATCCAGCACTGGGGTTTATGCAAGGTCAGTGTGTTTGCTGGATTTTGACCAAAATTTTAACAACAGGCTTGAAGGTAAAACCACGCGCCGCTCTGGGACTGTAAGATCTGAACAGGGATGAATGTCACCCTATGTTCTTTCTGCTCTGAGAAGGCACTGTTCTTTGCTACCACCTCGGCTAGAAGATTTTTAATGCATAATTGAAATAATCTCTTGTCAGAAAATCACTCTTCTCAGTTGAAGAATTTCACCCCAGTACACATTATGGTAATCCACAGTCACAGGGCCCTAGGTATAATTTGTATTTCATGAAAACTACTTTAATAAAATGTGAATGATTAGATGTTATAAGCTCTGAAGCATTCTTTAGTATGTCAAGTATTTTGTCGCTGATGGTTCTCAGGGTACCCAGGACTGAGGGTCACCATGTTACACTTCTGGCTCCTATGTAAGGGAGTCTTGCTTGTGGTAACACCCTCCCTTACACCACCAGCCTTTTAACCACTCAAGTTCTTGGCTCAGGGCTATGCCAGCCTTGTTAACCTGCAAGTTAAAGAGATCGGGTGTGCCCTAGTCCCCTTGAAGCATTCCTCTGAGATATCCAGCCCCTGACACTGGCCACTCTCAGAAATCCCAGGTCCTCTACCCCCACAAGAGCAGCGTACCCCATTTTACCAGTTTTACCTTAAGCACCACGGTTGTATGACACATAACACATCTAATGAAAAAAAAGAATAGAGATTCAACTAAAAACAAGGGTGTGATGGAAATGGTTACAATACAAAACGGTTTACTCCTGGGGGCATTCTGCGCCAAAAAGTAAAAATTCTGTGCCAAAAAATTAAAAACTCTGCAAAATTCTGCAATTTTTTTATGTCAATAAATAAATGCAGAGGCTCTAGCATAGCAGTGGAAAGCACAGGCCACTGGCTGCACAAAGGTGGGAGATTACCTCCCCCCACTACCCAGGACCCGGACTCAGCAGTAAGGCTTATGTGCCAGGCATACCAGGTATGGGGCTGGCAGGCTCAACCAGGCAAAATCCAAGTGTGGACAGGCTCGGTGTGGCGTGAGAGGATTCTGTGTGGGACAATCTGGGTGCAGGCAGCTCAGTGTGGGGGGTGGGGTCTAGGTGTGCGGGTATCTGGATGCACAGAGGCTTGTTGGGGGTGTTCCAGGTGCAGGGGCAATGGGAGTCTTCTGGGGCTTCCAGGTGAAGGTGGTTAGGACTCAGTGGAGAGGTCTGGGTGTGGGGCTCTCAGCAGGGGAGTCTGGATGGAGTGGGGCTTGGAGGGGTGAGGGTCTGGGTGCATCTAGTTGGGGGTCAGTGGCATGGGTGTCTAGATGTGGGGGCTCAGGATAGTGCGGGGGGGTGGGGCTCTTCAGGGTGGGGGTTAAATTGAACTGTTTGGTGACTCCAGCTAAAGTAACAAACTGTTGAATATTTACTCTTAAAAGGAGCAACAGACCTTAACAGTCCTCTGATTGTTACAGGACAGCGCTGAACATATCAAAACCCATGTTTTGGGGAAAATTCGGGTCTGGGGAGAGTGTGGAGTCATCTTACCAGTTGTTAACCAAGGCTGGTGGTGTTGTAGTGGAAGCCTGTGGCGTTGTAGGCAGGCTACAGGATCCAAAGCATTGGACAAGGGCTGTCCCATACGTTGACAGAACATATGCTTGTTGTGACTGTGGGCATCCTGGGAAGACAGCTACAGTATCAAGGCATTGTGAGGCACTCAGCATTACAGGGTAAATTAGGGTGACCGGATGTCCTGATTTTATAGGGACAGTCCCGATTTTTGGGTCTTTTTCTTATATAGGTTCCTATTACCCCCCACTCCCTGTCCCGATTTTTCACACTTGCTGTCTGGTAAGTGCTGGTGCAACTCTTTACTGATCCACATTCCACCCCAGAACGTGACACTTACATATTACTCTTTATGGATAAATCCCCTGCAGACACATGTTTGGTGTAGTGAGTTTGTCAGGTCTGAGATGAGTTAGTTTGTAAAGAAGGGGGACCCTTTCCCTTGGGGCCTCTGTGTCACAATCTCCACAACTGTTTAATTCATTAATATGAAATTGACATGCTCACTACTAGTTACTAGTGATTATTTCACATCTGCTACCCATCACTAGCCTTCAGTTCACATCTCTAAACTTTCCAGCTAACCAACAGGAACTGTAGTATATCAAACAGCATTAAACTTAATTTAGATTCACTTGGTGATTTATGGGGTGAAATCAGTATCCTATTGCTAGTTTAAATGAAATGGAAAAAGGTTAGATCTTATTCCCACTTAATTTTTAAAGTATTTAAACTAGTTTTTGGAGGCTTACATTCCAGCACAATACTAGAAGATTTAGGAGATCATATCCAAAATATTGCCAATTACAACATGAAATGGTGAATGCTGTAAATTCATGCTAGTGCTATTTGACAAATGGATTCTCATCTTGTTCCATTCCCCCATCACCACCAGTGAGGTTATCAAATTTCTGTAACTGCAAAATGTTACACTGTCATTTTGATATACAGTAAATCCTTTAACTGATGTGTTCCTCCTGATTGTCACATTAGCCTTTTGTAAGATCTGATGTCAATTCTCAAATGTATAATTGTGAAGCGCTGTAGAATCTCAATTGCATTATTTCACAGAGTATCCACGATTTCGTGCTCTTGGATACCCTGCACAGATATCGCTGATTCCATTATTTTACTAATGTGGTCCATTCACATACATTCACAACCTCTAAGCTTAATTATTACAGCTTATTGTATATAGGTATGGAAGCTTTTATTGGGTGTGTCATTTAAGTGGAAGAAAGCTCACTAGCCCATCTGCTTCCCAACCCAAGTCACCGATGACAAACCGATTCAGTGCTCTATTCTGTGCATTGGCTCCACATGAAATACGGAGTCCAGTTCCAACGTCTGTCCTGCTACTCAACCCTTCTGCACTGGACTGGTCCTGGACACCTGAGAGAGTCACTTCTTCCTCCACAGCCATAGCTTCCCAGTGCACCTACAGTCCACTGAAACAATGCAGCTGTCAATCAAAAGTGAGAAGTTCATAATGGAGAGAGACAAAACTTTAAGAGGAGGTGAACCTGGGCTATGCAACAGTAAGAGATAAAGGACAGAATCCAATGAAAGGATGGATGGTACAGTGATTAGGGAGCTAGCTTAAAGGATACGGGTTCAATTCCCTGCTCTGGCACACATGTCCTGTGTAACCTTGGACAAGTCACTTAGCCTCAGTACAGTGGGGATAAAAAAGACCATTTCCTTATCTCATACGGGTGTTGTGAGGATAACTACATTCAAACTTGTGAGCTGCTCAGACACTACATTAATGGGGACCGTGTATGTATCTTAGATAGACAGAATTCAAAACTCTCTTTTTTTATTTAACTTTCAGTCTAAATTCTCCACTGATACTGTGTGTGTGTGTGAGTGAGAGAGAAAAACATTCCTTTGCCTCCATCAGGTTTCCACTGGGCTTACATCAGTGTAGCAGAGATAACAACTAGAGTCCATGCCAAACAGAGCAGGAAGGTTTCCCCACCCACCTGGACCCTTGGCATACATGGACAAGCAGAAAAAAACAAGGATTCTTGGGCCAGACTCAAAGTTCATACTGAAATTTCACTCACTCAGTGGGCTTTTTGCTGAGCAAAGGCTGAGAATTGTGAGAGGACCTCAGAATCTGGCCCATGCTGAGCTCAAATCTCTCATTGCCTCTAGTGGAAGTTCCACATGCAGAACAACCATAAGACTGGATTCTACAAGCCTGTTTGGGGAGGAGATACAGAGTCCTATCCCAAGGGCAGGGTTTACTTTTTCTTCAGTCCTCTTTCAGGCAAAGTCTCAAAGCTTTCGAAGACTGAATAAGGGCTTCAGGACTTGGTCCACATTGATTTTAAAGATGGGATAGAATTTGCCAGGCTAAGAACCATGGGCCATATTTTTAAAGGTATTTAGATATCTAAAGAGGTAGATGGGCACCTAGTGGAGTTTTTCAGAAACATCAAAGCAGGTTAAGCACTCAGCTCCCATTGAGGTCAATGGGAATCAAGCACCACATCTGCTTAAGGTTCATCTACACCGCAGGCTTCTTTCAGTGATGTGCAGAGTATGTACCCACTGCCAGATCCCTTTCCCCTGCTCCAGTGAAAGGCTCTGGTGGTGGGGAAAGGCTTTGGCAGCATGGAGCTGCTAGAGACTTTTCCCACGGCCTCCCTGCTGCCGCAGCCTTTCTCTGACGCTTTTCACAGCAGCTACACGCACATTACACACCACTGCCATCAATATGTAGTGTAGCCGTAGCATCAGACACTTTTGAAAAGTCCCATGAGGCTCCTGTCTGCATCTTTAGCCACATAAATACCTTTGAGAATCTGGTCCCAGGGAGTGAGCACATATCGTATGGGTACTGTAATCGAAATCAAGACTAAACTATGCACCATTTGCTGTGAAAACCCCATCTGCAGGAATCATGCATTTGTGAATTAAGACCATGTATTCGTCCCACACCTGCTATCTGTTCATTTTCTCTTCTGATAGAAATAACTCACTTCTGAAGTGCCAGTGTGAACTCCATTCATTTCCACAGCTTTATAGGAGAGTAGTCTATTTGTATTCACTATGCAGGAAATAAATACATATATAATAACTCTAACAGGGAGGAATAATGGAGTATTTACCATTCAGTAAGCCACATGAAAGACTGCATGGTTGGATCTCTCACTACACATCTGAGCCTATCAAAGGATAGAACAAATAATAGGCTAAATTTTTTCAGGAAAAGTTCTGGCTGTGTAGGGTTTGATCTTGCAATGTGCTAAACATTCCGGTCTCAATCCCGCAAAACATCTAAACGCATGCTTAACTTTGAGCATGCAGTCGTCTTGTTGACTTCTGTGTGACTTCTCATGTCATTAAATTTAAGCATGTGCTGAGGTGGTCTAGCACACTGCAAGAGCAAACCCTGAGTCATGCTCCTCAGTATCAAGACTGTGGGTTCCACTTCACAGCCAACTGCCCCCAAATAGGGAAGTTAACTCAGTGCCAGCTGTGACTAACACTTTAGACACACCAGATAACTACACTGCTAATTAACTCCCTAGGCTTTTGCCAGCCTTAATATAGAATTTAAACAGTCCCCTTGAAAGACCCAATCCTTCTTGACACCACATAAGCAGACCTCTGTGCTATTAGGCCCTTTCACCATAATATCACAGAAAATTCAAATTCCTTTTTTCCTAGAGGACAGACACGCATCACAGGTCAGTTGCTCCTCAGATCTCCCTCTTTTATCCAATAAAGCAATGTTCAGTACCATCCTGTAATAAAATGATTTAGGCTTTACTAAGTAAATGAAAATGAAGCAAAAGATTAAGACAAAGTAAGGTAACTATCTTAAAAAAATGTGTGCAACAAAAGCTCATAGGTTCAACTTCTGAGGTTTATCCCCACTGTAGCAGCTAAGGGTCCTTTACCTGGCAGACAAAGTCCTTGCCTCTGAGGATCCAGTCTGGTAAAAAGAACCCTGTTTCCTTCCACTAGGCAACTTATCATCTGAAAACCCTGCCATGTGACTGCTCTGACCCCAGGGCTCACAGATGCAAAAGGTGATTCGGGGCTGGGGGAGTTCCTGTGGTAATTCTTCGGGTGAAGTCATCCTCTGCTGACTCATCCCTGGGTGGGAGTTTCCCCTTTGCCATTAGCCCACACACTGGTTTCTACCTATTGTATTAAGAATCAAGGAGTTTCCTCTGGAAATGTTCATTTTTAATGGGTATCAATTGACCACTCTCTCCCCTAAGGAAGAGCCAGTTCTATGGGCAAAACTCAGCAATGATTATTGGCTCCTCCTTTCATGAGGTCTGTCCTAGCCATGCAACACACAAATATTACTTTTAACAGGAGAAATACAGAGATTAGCATATGAGTATTACAGTCTTGTGTTCACTGGCATTCAGTAACGTCCAAACACTACATATTTTGGACTACAGTTTTAGTAACTTAATTTCAGTAATGTTTCACCTGACAGACTCTCAGTTGATACACAGGCCTAGAGTTGGCCTAAGCCTCCAGGGCCACACGCTGATTGAAGTCAGTAGCATTGGTTTTAATGGTGCAAACAAGCCCTTACAATAACTTACTGAAATTCCAACACGATTTTTTTTCCCCATGAAAAATGTTTAACAGCTCTAGAAAACAGGGGCTGTTGCCTTTCATCTTAACCTATCTCTCCCATCCTCCTTTTAAGAAAAAAAAACAAAACAACAAACAAACAAAAAACAAAAACAAAAACAAAAAAAACCCACAAAGAACGCTATTCTGCTATTCAATAGTAGCAACAGAGCATGATACTCACAGCAAATCCCATAATACAATATACGATGTCATTGGTGCTCCTTCTCCTTCATATACACCCATTAAGATAACAGGGGGAACCGGTGTTACTCTGCTTTAAGTGAAGAGTACTGGAAAAAGGGGTAAACAGTGAGGTGGAAAAGTTTGCAGAGGATACAAAATTACTCAAGAGAGTGAAGTCCAAAGCAGACTGAGAAGAGTTACAAAGGGATCTCACAAAACTAGGCGACAGGGCAACAAAATGGTAGCTGAAATTCAATGTTGATAAATGCAAAGTCATTCATGTTGGAAAACATAATCTCAACTATCCATACAAAATAATGGCGTCTAAATTAGTGGTGGCCACTCAAGAAAGAGACCTTGGAGTCATTGTGGAGAGTTCTCCGAAAACATCCACTCAATGTGCAGTAGCCGTCAAAAAACCTAACAGAATGTTAGGCACCATTCAGAAGGGGATAGAAAATAAAACAGAAAATATTATGTCACTGTCCTTGGTACATCCACACCTTGAATACTTCATCCATTTCTGGTCACTCCTTCTGAAGAAAGATATATTAGAGATAGAAAAAGGTACACAGAAGGGCAACTGAATGATGAAGGGCATGGAATAGCTTCCATATGAGGAGAGACTACAAAGATTGGGACTGTTCATTTTAGAAAAGAGATAGCTGTGTGGGGGAGGATATGATAGAGGTCTATAAAATCATGAATGGGGTGGAGACAGTGAATAGGGATGTGTCATTTACCCCTTCACATAACACAAGAACCAGGGATCACCCAATGAAATTAATAGGCAGCAGGTTTAAAACACACAAGGGGAACTTATTCCTTCACACAATGCACAGTCAACCTATGGAAATTATTGGCAGGTGATCCTGTGAAGGCCAAAAATATAACTGAATTTAAAAAAAATAGTTAAGTTAATGGTCCATCAATAGTTATTAGCCAACATGGTCAGGGATGCAACCCCATGCTCTTGGTGTTTCTAGACTCTGACTGCCAGATGCTGGGATTGGACAACGGGGGGTGCATCGTGATGATTGCCCTCTTCTGTTTATTCCCTTTCAACCATCTGGCATTGGCCACTCTTGAAGAACAGGATACTGAGCTACACAAATCATTGGTCTGACCCGGTATGGCCATTCTTATGCTCTACTACTTACACACCCTCAGAGAGACATTGTAAGATATTCAATAATTCATTCATAGTTGTAAATTGCTCATCTAGAAGGTGCTACTTAAATGTAAAGTATTACTCGGATTATAATTTGTTACTCCTTTTACAAATGGAGGAAATTCCATGGCAATGAGACATAGCGCAGCTCCTGAAATTTAGAATTCCACCTGTCCTGGTGCAACAGAGATAGCTTCTTGCACACATCCCTGCAAGGTGAAGAAACTCATTGATTAAGAATGAGTTCCTGGGAAAAAACAAAACAAAACAAATCCCTCCACTTCTGTAGGATGGGAGAGCTTGTAAGGTCCCAGTGCTGCTTCAACTGGCCTTTTTCTAAACCTATATACTTCTGTGGGTTTCTAAAGCCTAAGGAAAGGTGCGGAGGAGAAATCAGAAATTTAATTACTTCTCCCTGAGCAAAATATGGATCAAAATGTGCACTGGCTTCCTGTGGCTAATAAAATAAAGAACGCAAACTAAAATGGCCATAAGCAATTTTTGCAAGTGTTTCTCAAAGGTTTCTCTGTTGAGATGCCTGTGTGAATTTCCCCTTCTCTCCTGATTCTTGTACTTTCAGCATGAATGTTGCAGCTTGTGACTCTGGATGTGATTCAGCAGGAGAAAACTGTCTGCAGCAAACAGCTGTGATGCTGAGCCAGCCTGGGTTAAGCAACAAGCAGGCTGCGTGATCTGAAAACAACCCTTAAGGACATATTAGAAGAGTATTGAAATGGTAAACGGGGCCATTCCTTATAGATAGTTAGCAAAGGCATGGTAAATAAACTAGAGTCCTTGAAATGTAGGCCTCCATTGTTAGAGAAGGAAGAAGTAGATATTAATTTATTTGTCTAGGTTTACCTACATCTTATTAGTTTAACAATGTGATTCAATTAGGTTGTAGGTGCTAAACTTTTGTTCCTGTTATAATGTTTCATTACTGTATTCTACTGATTCAAAGGTCAAAAGGGGATATCAGTTAGATGGGACTTGTGGTGAAATAACATTATTGTCTTCATTTCTCTGAAATTTGTAGTGAACTGTTTGATGGTTAATTGCCTGATGCCAATGAATGCAACTAGTTACCGGTCATGGACTGCCTATTGACCTGTAACCTTTTAAATGGACTGTAGAAGGATTTTTACAAATCAGCAACCTCACCATCTCTGCTATGAAACTGATCTCAGAACTCTATTCATTTCTGTATGTGTAATGATATTTGACCATAGCAACTCTCATTTCTTTTTATTTAATAAATCTTACCATTTAGTTAATAACGATTGGCTGAATGCGTGTATTTGGGTAAGATCTGAAATGTTAATTGACCTGGTGGGTAATGTGTCCGATCTCGGGATTGGCAGAACTTTATATGTGGTAAATAAGGTTTTTATTACATTAGAGTTGGCTGTGTGGATGGGATCCACAGGCTGGATTGCTTAAAGGGAACTGTATTTTGGCTTCTTGGTAACCAGTAAGGTATTACAGAAGCTGTTTGGTTACTGGCTTGGTGAAATCTAGTTATAGAATAAACCACCAGTTTGGGGGAATGTCTGCCCTCTTCTTTGCAGTTTGCCGTGAGCGTCCTCAGTATAGCCCCTCCAACGACCACAGTCACATTGGCGTAGTAATGGTAGGATACACATTAACACAGGTCAACTGGGTTTTGGATCAGAACCACATGCATGTCAAAAGTTAATTTTGATATTGGGAGTTTAAAGGTTAAAGATTAATTACAAGAAGGGAGCCACTATCATATGAAGATCTTGACAGAAAAACCCTTGAGGAGTTGTGCTCACAAAGGGGGTTGTCCTTTAAGAAAAGGGCCCCAGATCAGGAACTGAAAAATCTGCTCAAAGGCAGAGGAACAGCTTGCTACTGAAGAACGGGCTCATCAAAAACAGCTAGAAGCTGCCATGCTCCAGCTCCAAATCCTGGGAGAGCAGAAGGATCTGTCACAACCTGGAAATCCATCTCATCTCGATAGCAAAAATTAGGAGAGGATCTGTCCGATTTACAAAGATAAGATATAGAGGAATTTCTGTCTACCTTTGAATACCTGTTCAATATAAGTTTACCATATTCCAGATGTACAGTGGATGCCTGTCCTACTGACCAGATATACTGGGCAAGCCAGGGAGGTATTTAATTAAATGAATTATGTAAAATATAAGGATGCTATGCTAAAAAGGTTCAAAATTCAAAATACCATGGAATTTTATAGATTGAGATTTAGAAATCTCAAAATGTCTAAGAATATGACACATAGAATATGGGCACAAAAGGCGAGGTTATTTCAAAAAGTGGGTCACTGGGTTGGGGGTCTATGGTGATTTTGAAAGGTTTTAATAGTGCAAGAACAATTGCTGAAAGTAGTGAGTGATGAGGTGAACGCTGACATTTGCAACAAAAAGCCTCCATCATGTTCAAAAGCTATGGAAATTGTGAATGAATATTTAGAAGCAAGATCCCGGGAAGGGCCCAAGCCACAAGGGAAAAATTTGCAATATGCACCCCAATTTAAGAGGAATGAAGGGTTTAAGGGCAAACCTAATCCTAATATTTTGTTAAAAAAAAAAAACACGCAAGGCAGCCCAGAGTGTAAAACCTCTTACTAAGGGAAACTGGTTTTTCTGTCACCAGTGTGCATTGACAGGTCACATAAGGCCAAATTGTCCATATATTAAGGAGAATGTACAGCCTGTACACACAAATTCCACACTGGATATTAATGCTGTTATTATAGATGCAGATGCTAACTGTGTAAGGCAGGAACACCGCCATCTTGTGTGCAAATGCCATTACTGGAATCTCAGGAGATAGTCAAATAGATGTTATTGATGCTGAATATGGAGTTAGTAATAAGGAATTCTTGGGAAGCATCAAAATTAATGGTAAGAGCTGTTTAGCATGGTGCAATATAACATCAGATATTACTTTGGTAACAGGTGTTATGTTCGTGAGGAGGACATACTAGTTGACAAAAGCATAACCCTTCTGGCCCTAGCCAAATGGGGTAACTGTGCCTTTGGCAAAGATCCACCTGGAGTAGGGGAATTTTAGTGGTGAATTTGTGGTAGGCGTTAGAGATTGTCTTCTGGCCAATTTTCTAATTGGTAATGAAACTATAACTTGGTTGCATCTGGTTAATGTCATAACTAGGTCCCAACGACAAGGCCATTCTGATGCTTCTATCTTGCCCATTGCTGGGTCAGGATATGACAACTTTGTTTCATCAGGCTGATCTCATGACCAGGGCACAAGGAAAGTATGAAGGTAATTGACCATTTTACCCATTACCAGTGTAAAAAATTGTGACAAGGAGGGAAATGCTCCTAAGCTTGTGTTTGTTGAGAATGGCAACCTGCTGTTGCCCGTGAGAAAAGCTGTAGGGGGGAGGAGAGTGCCTTTTGCCCTTTGACTATGGAGAGTAGCAGTTTGCATGAAGAGGGTTGTGTGACAATCCTCCTAATATGTTAGAAAAGGAGGACTTGTGGCACCTTAGAGACTAACAAATTTATTTGAACATAAGCTGCCACAAGTCCTCCTTTTCTTTTTGCGGATACAGACTAACACAGCTGCTACTCTGAAACCTGCTAATAAGTTAGCGTGATTCTGAATTTAAGTGAAACTCAGAAGGCGTTTATTGTGGCTTAGCAGAAGGATGTTTCATTAGAGCAAGCCACGGCCGATGCTCAGAATAATGCCCCAACTGAGGAAGGAAGAGGAAATAGCTATTTGTCTGTTGTCCCAGCATTGGTTCTGGACATAACTGAAGCACAGAAAGAATCGGTTGCTGTTCAAGGTCTTTGAGAGAGGAAGGAGTTCCTTAGGCCTTGGCTACACTTACGGATGTACAGCGCTGTGAGTTAAACCCGCCTCCGTACAGCTGAGTAGGGAAAACGCTGCGGTCTGCCAGCGCACTGTTTGTGGCCACATTTGCGGCACTTGCAGCGGCATTGGGAGGGGTGCATTATGGGCAGCTATCCCAGCATGCAAGTGGCTGCAACGTGCTTTTCAAATGAGCGGTGGGGTGTGGTGGAGTGTGACAGGGAGCGTGGGGGAGGGGAGAGAGTGGGGGTTTTGGGGTGCTGAGAGTGTGTCAGCGAGCTGTCTTGTAAGTACACACCCCCCTTCCCCCCCGCCTCTCTCTCACTCACTGAAAGCAAACGGCAGCTGTTTCTTTTTGTCTCATAGACGAGATGAGCAGCCGCTCGCTGAAACGGACCCCAACCCTCCTCCTCTCCCCTCCCCCCCACGCGGCCTCTCTCTTCAAGCAAACAGTAGCTGTCGTGCTCCAAACGGAGCCCCCTGCCTGCCCCTCACTCATTCAAAGCCAACAGTGGCTGTGTTTGGTTTTTTTTATAAGCAGCCCCCGAAACGGAGCTTTGAAACGGCATTGCCCCGTCCGGAGTTCACAACCAAACAAGAGAGGACGCTTCAGGTAAAAGGATTATGGGGAGCTTCCGGAGGTCAATCCGTGCGTAATAACCTTGCTCCCCGTTTACACTGGAGCTGGAGCGTCTCAGCCAATGCGCAACAGCTGTTAATCCTCTCGGGGAGGTGGAGTACCAGGAGCACTCCAGCCAGGGAGTCTGAGCGCTCTCCGTGCCTTGCCAGTGTGGACGGGGAGTAAGGTAGAGCGCTCTGGGAGGCTTTATTGCGGTATAACTTGCAAGTGTAGCCAAAGCCTTAGTGAAGTCTTTGAAGGCAGTCAGAAGTCAATAGTTGTGCCTAAGGAGTGCAGGGGACAATTGCTCCAGATAGCTCTTGATGGGCCATTTCATGTTTGTTCGTAAATGCAATGTGCATAGGTAAACAGGTTCTCGGGGGGGGGGGGGGGTGGACCATGATTTTAAGGGATGGACGGCAAGGCAAAGTTTAAAAACCAGAACTTAAAACAAACGATTTTTCTTTTAACTTGGGATAAATAGATGCATTTGTATTCCCTTCTGCACAATTCATTGACCCTCATGTTTAAAATATCAAGGATAAATGTCCTGAAAATGCTTCCATTAAAAGGATGATAACCATAGTTACTGCGGGTTTCAGAGTAACAGCCGTGTCTATATTCGCAAAAAGAAAAGGAGGACTTGTGGCACCTTAGAGACTAACCAATTTATTTGAGCATAAGCTTTCGTGAGCTACAGCTCACTTCATCGGATGCATACTGTGGAAAGTACAGAAGGTCTTTTTATACACACAAACCATGAAAAAATGGGTGTTTACCACTACAAAAGGTTTTCTCTCCCCCCACCCCACTTTCCTGTTGGTAATAGCTTATTTAAAGTGACAGGTTTCAGAGGAACAGCCGTGTTAGTCTGTATTCGCAAAAAGAAAAGGAGTACTTGTGGCACCTTAGAGACTAACCAATTTATTTGAGCATGAGCTTTCGTGAGCTACAGCTCACTTCATCAGATGTATACCGTGGAAACTGCAGCAGACTTTATATACACACAGAGAATATGAAACAATACCTCCTCCCACCCCACTGTCCTGCTGGTAATAGCTTATCTAAAGTGATCAACAGGTGGGCCATTTCCAGCACAAAGCCAGGTTTTCTCACCCTCCACCCCCCCACACAAATTCACTCTCCTGCTGGTGCTAGCCCATCCAAAGTGACAACTCTTTACATAATCAAGTCGGGCTATTTCCTGCATAGATCCAGGTTTTCTCACATCCCCCCCACCCCCATACACACACAAACTCACTCTCCTGCCGGTAATAGCTCATCTAAACTGACCACTCTCCAAGTTTAAATCCAAGTTAAACCAGAACATCTGGGGGGGGGGGGTAGGAAAAAACAAGAGGAAACAGGCTACCTTGCATAATGACTTAGCCACTCCCAGTCTCTATTTAAGCCTAAATTAATAGTATCCAATTTGCAAATGAATTCCAATTCAGCAGTTTCTCGCTGGAGTCTGGATTTGAAGTTTTTTTGTTTTAAGATAGCGACCTTCATGTCAGACTAACAGGGCTGTTCCTCTGAAACCTGTCATTATGCAAGGCACTGCATTTAGCCGTATGGAGTGGAAATCTATCAACTGCATGAAAAAACTTGTACAGATACAGACAGACATCATCTTCCTTTCCAAATGCAAACAGATGGACATCGTACCAAAAGGACTGAAGGTCAAAAATCCATTACAATCTACATACCACACAGACTATGCTGACAGCTTGTGCCTCACGCTCTCAAAGAAACTGCGGAATCACCTGATCAAGATCCTCTACAGCAAACAGGGAAAGATTAAGAATGAGCTCTCAAAAATGGATACTCTCATAAAGAACCAACCTTCCACACAAACTTCCTCGTGGCTGGATTTTACTAAAACTAGACAAGCCATTTACAACGCACACTTTGCTTCTCTACAAAAGAAAAAGGACACTAAACTTTCTAAACTACTACATGCTACAAGGGGCCACAGCAATGGTTCCCTCACCCCACCTAGCAATATTGTTAACCTATCCAACTATACTCTCAGCCCAGCAGAAGCAGCTGTTCTATCTCGGGGCCTCTCCTTCTGCCCCTCCACCCCCACGAACATAATACAGTTCTGTGGTGACCTAGAATCCTATTTTCGACGTCTCCGTCTCAAGGAATATTTCCAAAATACCTCTGAACAACATACTAATCCACAGAGGTCTCCCTGCCAACACTACAGAAAGAGGGATTCTAGATGGACTCCTCCTGAAGGTCGAAACAGCAGACTGGACTTCTACATAGAGTGCTTCCGCCGACGTGCACGGTCTGAAATTGTGGAAAAGCAGCATCACTTGCCCCATAACCTCAGCCATGCGGAACGCAATGCCATCCACAGCCTCAGAAACAACTCTGACATCATAATCAAAAAGGCTGACAAAGGAGGTGCTGTTGTCATCATGAATAGGTCGGAATATGAACAAGAGGCTGCTCGGCAGCTCTCCAACACGAGTTTCTACAAGCCATTACCCTATGATCCCACTGAGAGTTACCAAAAGCAACTACAGCATTTGCTCAAGAAACTTCCTGAAAAAGCACAAGATCAAATCCGCACAGACACACCCCTGGAACCCCGACCTGGGATATTCTATCTACTACCCAAGATCCATAAACCTGGAAATCCTGGGCGCCCCATCATCTCAGGCATTGGCACCCTGACAGCAGGATTGTCTGGCTATGTAGACTCCCTCCTCAGGCCCTACGCTACCAGCACTCCCAGCTACCTTCGAGACACCACTGACTTCCTGAGGAAACTTCAATCCATCGGTGATCTTCCTGATAACACCATCCTGGCTACTATGGATGTAGAAGCCCTCTACACCAACATTCCACACAAAGATGGATTACAAGCCGTCAAGAACACTATCCCCGAAAATGTCACGGCTAACCTGGTGGCTGAACTTTGTGACTTTGTCCTTACCCATAACTATTTCACATTTGGGGACAATGTATACCTTCAGATCAGCGGCACTGCTATGGGTACCCGCATGGCCCCACAGTATGCCAACATTTTTATGGCTGATTTAGAACAACGCTTCCTCAGCTCTCGTCCCCTAAAGCCCCTACTCTACTTGCGCTATATTGATGACATCTTCATCATCTGGACCCATGGAAAAGAAGCCCTTGAGGAATTCCACCATGATTTCAACAATTTCCATCCCACCACCAACCTCAGCCTGGTCCAGTCCACACAAGAGATCCACTTCCTGGACACTACAGTGCTAATAAACAATGGTCACATAAACACCACCCTATACCGGAAACCTACTGACCGCTATTCCTACCTGCATGCCTCCAGCTTTCACCCTGACCACACCACACGATCCATCGTCTACAGCCAAGCTCTGCGATACAACCGCATCTGCTCCAACCCCTCAGACAGAGACAAACACCTACAAGATCTCTGTCAAGCTTTCTTACAACTACAATACCCACCTGAAGAAGTAAAGAAACAGATTGATAGAGCCAGAAGAGTTCCCAGAAGTTACCTACTACAGGACAGGCCTAACAAAGAAAATAACAGAACGCCACTAGCGGTCACCTTCAGCCCCCAACTAAAACCCCTCCAACGCATTATTAAGGATCTACAACCTATCCTAAAGGATGACCCAACACTCTCACAAGTCTTGGGAGACAGGCCAGTCCTTGCCTACAGACAGCCCCGCAACCTGAAGCAAATACTCACCAACAACCACATACCACACAACAGAACCACTAACCCAGGAACTTATCCTTGCAACAAAGCCCGTTGCCAATTGTGCCCACATATCTATTCAGGAGACACCATCACAGGGCCTAATAACATCAGCCACACTATCAGAGGCTCGTTCACCTGCACATCCACCAATGTGATATATGCCATCATGTGCCAGCAATGCCCCTCTGCCATTTACATTGGTCAAACTGGACAGTCTCTACGTAAAAGAATAAATGGACACAAATCAGACGTCAAGAATTATAACATTCATAAACCAGTCGGAGAACACTTCAATCTCTCTGGTCACGCAATCACAGACATGAAGGTCGCTATCTTAAAACAAAAAAACTTCAAATCCAGACTCCAGCGAGAAACTGCTGAATTGGAATTCATTTGCAAATTGGATACTATTAATTTAGGCTTAAATAGAGACTGGGAGTGGCTAAGTCATTATGCAAGGTAGCCTGTTTCCTCTTGTTTTTTCCTACCCCCCCCCCCCAGATGTTCTGGTTTAACTTGGATTTAAACTTGGAGAGTGGTCAGTTTAGATGAGCTATTACCAGCAGGAGAGTGAGTTTGTGTGTGTATGGGGGTGGGGGGGATGTGAGAAAACCTGGATCTATGCAGGAAATAGCCCGACTTGATTATGTAAAGAGTTGTCACTTTGGATGGGCTAGCACCAGCAGGAGAGTGAATTTGTGTGGGGGGGTGGAGGGTGAGAAAACCTGGCTTTGTGCTGGAAATGGCCCACCTGTTGATCACTTTAGATAAGCTATTACCAGCAGGACAGTGGGGTGGGAGGAGGTATTGTTTCATATTCTCTGTGTGTATATAAAGTCTGCTGCAGTTTCCACGGTATACATCTGATGAAGTGAGCTGTAGCTCACGAAAGCTCATGCTCAAATAAATTGGTTAGTCTCTAAGGTGCCACAAGTACTCCTTTTCTTTTATTTAAAGTGATCACTCTCCTTACAATGTGTATGATAATCAAGTTGGGCCATTTCCAGCACAAATCCAGGTTTTCTCCCCACCTGCCCACCCCCACAAACCTACTCTCCTGTTGGTAATAGCTTATCTAAAGTGATCACTCTCCTTACAATGTATACACAGTATAACACAGTACAATGTATAAAAGTACTCCTTTTCATAGTTACTGCGTGTAGTTTGCTTATGCCTGACCTTTTTGTACTTGAAGATTCTCTCTAACATATGGCATTTACAACAATGCTGCTAACTAAGAAAAGGGGCAACAGAGAGATGATCCATATTTTTACAAAAAGAACAGGAGGACTTGTGGCACCTTAGAGACTATCAAATTTATTTGAGCAAAAGCTTTCGCGAGCTACAGCTCACTTCATTGGATGCATGTAGCTCATGAAAGCTTATGCTCAAATAAATTTGTTAGTCTCTAAGGTGCCACAAGTCCTCCTTTTCCTTTTGTGGATACAGACTAACACGGTGGCTCCTCCGAAACCTGTCATATTTTTACAGTCTCTGTGTGTTGTGTTCAGACTCAGAGGACAAGACACTTAAGACAATGTTATGAAATCTTAGCTGATCATTTTTGTTTGTTCTCTAGCTATTTAAAGCTATGTCAATAAGAAAACTGAATAGGTAATTGTTAAAATAGACTACCTTATGCTGAACCCATCAATATAGAGGAAGTTCATATCAATGTCCACGTCTTTCTTTCCCTAGGGAAAGAAAGAAATTTTGATGTCAGAATCAGAGGGGGGAAATAGGTTAAAAAGAGAGACCACTGAAAATGCTCAGAATGAGATTTTCAGAAACGCCTGTGTGGTTTAGCCACACAAATACCCTTAACACCAATACCAATGGGAGTCATGTGGCTAAACCTCCGAGCCAAATCACCTTCTGAAATCCCAAAGGCTGCCAGGGCCTTTGGTAGCCCACAGTGAGGTAGCTGATTCATTGTAAATGTGGAAAATGATATAACTGTAGTGCATGTTTGAGAAACAGAAGAAAGTGTTGTTGTTCCTAGCAGCAAATTGCTTACTGCTCAGACCTTTGTATAACCATATTAACCAATTACCACATTCCCTGAGGAGTTATTACTAAAAAACGCCAAAGAGTTGCTGTGTGTGTCAGAATGCATGACTAGAACAATCTTTCACCTCTGGAAACTCTGGTTTAAAGCTTTCCTTAGGCTGTGTGTGAAAATTAATTTGGCGATCACTTGCTTACACTGGAAAACTCATAAAACTGACACTCTGATTGGCAACACTGGCTTACATTTTCAAAAGCACTTAAGCCACTTCGGGGCCGAACCTCATTGATTTGGCATTTTTAAAAATTGCTGTCCATCGTCATGTTTAGTCGATTAGAGACCCCGGCCAGAACAGCAGGGGTTTTTGCAAGTTAGGACTGAGGTATGTTGTTCAAGGAAGCTTCTATGGCACCTGTCCTCATTACAACTTCCCATTTTGTCACTGATTTCTGCAAGTACTTGTCTATTTAATCATAATGGCTAGGAATCCATTGGAATTCAGTGGAAGTTGGACGCCTAACTTCTTTAGGCACCTTTGAAAATCCGAGCCTGTCTGAAACCCAAACATTACAAGAACCTAAAGAACATGAAACGTTCTATCTAAATATCATTGCTTTTTACAAGACTACATTTAAAATAACCTTAAGAGGCCAGATTTTCAAAATGGCCCTTTATTCTCAGCTGGGAATTGAGCACAAGATTGCCATCACATGCTAGGAAATGCTTACAAGCAGTGGTGAGCTGGAGCTGGTTTGCACCAGTTTGCTAGAACCAGTTGTTAAATTTAGAAACCCTTTTAGAACCGGTTGTTCCGCGAGGGACAACCGGTTTTAAAAGGGCTTCTAAATTTAACCGGCCAAAAGTGGTGCCTTAGGAGCACCCAAGGGGAAAATTTGGTACCCACCGCAGCTACCCGCCCAGCGCCCGGCCCCAGCTCACCTCACCTCCACTCCGCCTCTGCCCTCCCCCCCGCAGGCTTCCCGCGAATCAGCTGTTCGCGCAGGAAGCCAGGGCAGGCTAAGAAGCAGGCTGCTGCTTCGCACTCAGGCCCAGGGAGGCGGAGGTGAGCTGGGGGGGGGGGCCGCGAGGAGGGCCGCCCATGTGCAGCAGGTAACCTGGGGGGGGGCACAGAGGAACCGCTCCCCGCCTCAGCTCACCTCCGCCACCCTCGGCCTGAGTGGGAAGCTGCCGCCTGCTTCTCAGCCCTCCCAGGCTTCCCACGTGAACAGCTGGATCGCAGGAAGCTGGGGTGGGCAGGGGTGGAGAAGCAGAGCTGGGCAGCGCATTCAGGGGAGGAGGCGGAGTGGAGGTGAGGTGAGCTGGGGCCGGGCGCAGGGCGGGGAGCTGCCAGTGGGTGCTCTGCACCCACCAAATTTTCCCCATGGGTGCTCCAGCCCCGGAGCACCCATGGAGTTGGCGCCTAAGGCGCCACTTTTGATGTGATCAGTGGGGGGGAGCAGCTGCTCCCCCTGCTCCCCCCTTAGCTACGCTCCCCTGCCCCTAGGAGCCAGAGGGACCTGCTGGATGCTTCCTGGGAGCTGCCCCAGGTAAGCACCGCCAGGACTCCCCAGCTCGCCCCCCGGCAGGTCCCTCTGGCTCTTAGGGGTGGGGTGGGCACCCACTACGGTGGCCCACGAGACCCTCCTGCCCAGGTCTGGGGGCAGTCAGGGGACAGGGGAGAGGGGTGGATGGGGCAGGGGTCCTGGGGGGGGCATCAAGGAACGCTGGGGGTTGGATGGGGCAGGAGTCCCGCGGGGCGGAGGTGGGCAACGACCCCCTCGTGGGTTGAGGAGGGAACTGGTTGTTAAGTTTTTGGCAGCTCATCACTGCTTATAAGGGCCTCCTCTAAATAAAATAGCATGCATGGGTGTATCTAAATTTGTGCCTACACACACAAAGTCCTAGAAGGGCAGTGCCAATAAAATAATATAAGGGCTATGGTACGATTTCAGTCAGCGTCTTGAGCAAGGAATAGTGGATGAGTTGTACCACTGTAGGAGTAGTACACTGCTTCCTCTTTACTCTCATGGGTTAGTAATTTCCTACTGGTCTAGGCCATCTTTAAATAAATACCTGCCTCTTTGTGCACTGGCTCAGCTGCTGTAGACAGCAAGTAGGGGATATTGGAGCCAATTCCCTGCCAACCTACTCTGGGGATAGGCACAGAGCCTTGCTTAATCCGGCATGCCTGGATCAGGGTATACACTGGTTTGTTATTCCTTCTTACTTCCCTACACAGGCTCAGAGTTCAATCACAATCTAGTCCTAAATTATTTAGTTAAGCAGTATATATATGTTAACAGATAGGCAGGAATTGTACTGAATACACATCAGAACGGTTTTTGATTCTGTATAAGTCCTCCGAATATCAGTAACGTTTGCAACTGAAGTTCTAGGATACTGTACTTTCACTTGATGTCTCTAAATTCTGATAATCTTTTATTCATGTGGTTATGATTGAAGATCAGAAATAAAATCTCCCTAAGAAGTTTACTTGAAAAAAACTAAGTCAGTGACTCTTTTTCTGATACACAATTCTTCAAATATTCCAGTTAAAACTCTCTCACTTTCTTCCTACTCCCTTAAAATATTGTTTCCTTGAATAACCCCATGTTGTTTTTTGTTTACACTAGTTAAAATTATATTTATATTGCCCTATTTTACCCAGCTCTTTCTAAATTAACAACAACTCCTTTAAGTGGGGTAATCTGATTAAAAATAACCTTTCCCCTCCCTCCTCCTCTTAGAAAATAGAAATTTTCTAGGCTCAGTTGATTGCCTTGCTGTGCTACCAGCTCTGCGGTAATGGATTCCCAGTATTGCCTTTTTTTCCCCTCCTTTTGCATTGATTCAAATTATTGAAATTGTCGCTGGACTGCAGGGTGTTCTTTAATGAAGTCCTACCAAAATAGCACACTTAACACTATACATTTGCTGTACACATGCTTTTGATGATTGTGCTTTCCAATTTAGATAGCCATCAAAAATATTTCAGCTAAGATTTAAGCTACTGCCCTCTTTTGTTGGAGGGGCTTCATGGTAGCTGCTTTTGTCAGGCGCATTCTGCCCAGCACACACAGCCGTGCCTTCTGCCACTTACAGGGTGCAGTGTGAGCCCTATCTCCACCAGCTCAGTGTCATGAGCATGAAGAAGGATGGAAGCAGTGTGGCCCTTCCCCATTTGGTGAATCCCACATGACTTCCAGCTCAAGCTGTCTCTCCTTCTTGCTTGCCTAGAAGTGCTAGAAGCAGAATGGTGCATGGCCCTGTATATGACCAAAGGGGCTCCTTGGACTCTCTTGCTCTAGGCATAATCTAGAACTACTAGTTTAAAAATCGGCTTTCTTATCCCTATTGTATATGTGGGTGGATTTTTTTGGCATCTGGTGTGGTCAGGTATACCTTTGCAAAGTGAATGCCAAGTAGCTAGCATTCTGGTGTGGTCACATTTTACCTCCACTTTTCACTCACTCTAGATAAGGCTAAATGACCACACTAGGTGCAAGGCAATGGAGAATCAGACTCAGGCTCATAATTCTCTGACTTCAGCCAGCACTAATGGCCCACCTGGATTATCACTACAAAAGGTTTTTTTTCTCTCCTGCTGGTAATAGCTCACCTTACCTGATCACTCTCGTTACAGTGTGTATGGTAACACCCATTGTTTCATGTTCTCTGTGTATATAAAATCTCTCCACTGTATTTTCCACTGCATGCATCCGATGAAGTGAGCTGTAGCTCACGAAAGCTTATGCTCAAATAAATTTGTTAGTCTCTAAGGTGCCACAAGTCCTCCTTTTCTTCTTACTGCTACATTTGTGTCTACATAGTCATTCCCAAGGCCTCAGTCTGCGGTGTTCCAGATAAATTATGGCTTGTCTGCAAGATTAAGCAGAAGGTGAAGGAAATTCAGAAGCAACACGTCAAGAGGAAACTTAAAAATACTGTTTGCAGAAAGGTTTCCCCGCCTTGCTCTGATGTGAAAGGTCGTCTTAAAAGCATATTCAAGCCTTGCTAAGTTTTTTGTTGCACTAGCAATGCAAATTAGAATCGTAGAATTCATAGAATCATAGACTATCAGGGTTGGAAGGGACCTCAGGAGGTCATCTAGTCCAACCCCCTGCTCAAAACAGGACCAATCCCCAATTTTCGCCAGAGATTGCAAATGGCCCCCTCAAGGATTGAACTCACAACCCTGGGTTTAGCAGGCCAATGCTCAGATCCTTAAGGTATTTTAGCAACTAATCTGGATAAACCAAGTTCTTTCTACTGTATTTAATTCATCTTGGCCAATCTAGTTTTTCTTAGACCCAAGTTTTATTTTCCTAAAGTTGCTTGAACAGAATGTCACTTAAGCATATGCCATTTTTATACGGGAAGCATGAAAATTGCCTTTGGAGCCTGATTGCTGTTTCTTTTAAGTGCGTGACCGGCATCTAACGCTTTGATTATAAAGCTCCAAGTTATCGAGCACTACGTCTGAGGAAAAGGACCATTTTTATTTTTGTTTTTGTTTTCCAAGTCACAATTACGCTCCATATGTGCCCAACAGTAGATGCCTGCAGAGGCTCCACAGCAAGAACATCCTGAAATCCTATTTTGTGATGATTAGCGCACATGGTGAGAATCTTCACCTAGCTTAATGCTAAATTCAGGAGTGATCATTTGCATCCCTGCTCATGAAAACATCCTTTCTGCCATTGGATAAAGTCTATTCTGCTTTCAGTTTGTGAATCAGACTGAAGAGTCTGAGCCTAATTCATAGAGATAACTATCAGAAAATGTACCACATACCTATTATATTACCATGTAAGTGAATCAGATTAGATTTGTCTACAGTTCTGTGCAGGACTCAGATATGGGGAATTACAAAGTACTTTTGAGTCTTTAAGCGGAAAGGTATAATATGATCCAGTGGCTGGAAGTTGAAACTAGACAAATTTAGCCTGCAAATGAGTTGTAAATGTTTAACAGACAGAGTAATTAACAGCTGGCTATTATATGAGTAGTCAAACTTAGTTATTCCTTGCTTGATTGACTTGTATGTCAGCGTATTTAAAGGTCTGGATTGCAGATATCCTTGACATGTGCATCTGGATCTGTGAATATTCATAGTTTCCAAGGCCAGAAGGGATCATTGTGATCATCTAGTCTGACCTCCTGTACAACACAGGTCACAGAACTTCCCCAAAATAATTCCTACAGTATATCTTTTTGAAAAAAAACGTCAGTGATGATGAATCCACCAAGAATCCACCCTTGGTAAATTGTTCCAGTGGTTAATTACTCTGTCTGTTAAACATTTACAACTCATTTGCAGGCTAAATTTGTCTAGTTTCAACTTCCAGCCACTGGATCATATTATACCTTTCTCTGCTGGACAGAACAGCCCATTAGTAAATATTTGTGCCCCATGTAGGTACTTACAGATTGTAATCAAGTCACCCCTTAACCTTCTGTTGGTTAAGCTAAATCGATTGAGCTCCTGGTGTCTCTCGCTATAAGGCATGTTTTCTAATCTTTTAATCATTCTCATGGCTCTTCTCTGAATGCTCTCCAGCTGAATTGTGGACACCAGAACTGGACACAGTATTCCAGCAGTGATCTCACCAATGCCAGATACAGAGGTAACATTACCTCTCTACTTCTACTCAAGATTCCCCTGCTTACGAATCCAAGGACTGCATTAGCCTTCTAGCCACAGCATCTCACTTGGAGCTCACATGCAGCTGACTATCAACTATGACTCCTAAAACTTTTTTCAGAGTCACTGCTTCCCAGGAGAGTGTCTCCCACTTGTACAGATGGCCTATATTCGTTGTTCCTAGATGTATGCATTTACATTTAGCTGTATTAAAATGCATATTGTTTGCTTGTAGCCAGCTTACCAAGAGGCCCAGATCACCCTGTATCAGTACCCTGCCCTCTTCATTATTTACAACTCCCCCAGTTTTTTGTGTCATCTGCAAACTTCATCAATGAAGACAATGTTTTCTTCCAGGTCACTAATAAAAATGTTAAATAGCATAGAGCCAAGAACCGATCCCTAAGGGAGACCAGTGGAAACACATATTCAATGATAATTCCCCATTTACAATTACATGCTGAGACCTATGAGTTACCAAATTTAGAATCCATTTGATGTTTGACATTTTGATTTTGTAACATTCTCGTTTTTTATCAAAACATTGTGCTGTACCAAATCAGACTCCTATGGAAGTCTGAGTATATTACATCAGCACTATTACCTTTATCAATCAAACTTGCAATCTCGTTAAAAAAATATATCAAATTAAGTAGACAGACTATTTTCCATAAACTCATATTGACTGCCATTAATTACATTACTCTCCTTTAATTCTTTATTAATAAAGTCCTGTGTCAGCTACTCCATTATCTAGTCTGGGATCAATGTCAGACTAATAGATCTATAATTACCCAGGTTATCCCATTTACCCTTTTTAAATATTGTTGCTACATTAGCTATTTTCCCGTTTTCTGAGACTTCTTGTTGAAAAGCAACATTAATGGTCCAAGCAAGATGCCAAGGCAGCTCTTTTAAAACTCTTGCATGAAAATTATCTGGATCTCCTGATTTAAAAATGTCTAACGTTAGTAGCTACTGTTTAACATCTTCCTGACATATTAGGGGAATGGAAAATGTGTTTTGACATTATCAGTTTTTCCCCCAAATAGAGAAAAGATTTATTCAATACTTGTAACTTTTCTGCATTATTACTGATAATTCTACTATTTCTGTCAATGTGATCAAGTCATGATAACTTGTACCTAAGTTACCATTAATTTTTAGTTCTGTGATAAGTTCCTCTCTGTCAAGAAGAGATCTAATACGGAATTCACCTTTGTTAGATGCAACAGTTTTTGAGTTAAAAAATTGTCATCTATAATATCAGGAATTCCAAAGATGTTTTAGTACTGGCAGCATGAGATCGCCAGCACATATCACTTGAATTGAAGTCCCCCACAATCACACAACCTTTTTTCCCTACACATTATAGATAGGTGCATAAGGAGCCAGTTGTCCTGTTCCCGAGTATGCTTTAGTGGGCTGTAGCAGACATCAAGTAATCATAGAAACGCAAGTCCAGAAGAGACATTGATAGCTCATCTAGACCAGCCTCTTGCACTGAGGTTGTATTAAGTATTATCTAGACCATCTCAAACAGGTTTTGTCTAACCTGTTTTTAAAAGCCTTCAAAGATGGAGATTCCACAACCTCCCTAGGTAATTTTTCTTGTGTTTAACCACCCTAGCAGTAAGGAAGTTTTTTCCATAACATCTATCCTAAATCTCCCTTGCCGCAATTTAAGTCCATTAGTTCTTGTCCTGTCCACAGAAGTTAATGAGAACAACTTATCACCCTCCTATTTACAACATCCTTTTATGTACTTGAAGACTGTTATCATGTCCCCCCCTCAGTCTTCTCTTCTCTGGACTAAACAAACCCAATTTTTTCAATCTTTCTTCATATGTCATGTTTTCTAGACATTTAATCATTTTGTTCCTCTCCTCTGGACTTTCTTCAATTTGTCCACATCTTTCCCGAACTGCTATGGCCAGAAATGGACACGATACACTAGTTGGGGCCTTATCAGTACTGAGTACATCAGAAGAATTACCTCTTGTGTCTTAGTAACACTTCTACTGATACATCTCAGAATGATGCTTGCTTTTTTTGGCAACAGTATTACCTGGTTGACTCATATTAGTTTGTGATCCACGATAGCCCTGAGATCCTTTTCTGCATATTTCTTCCTAGGCAGACATTTCCCATTTTGTATTTGTGCAGTTGATTATTCCTTCCTATATGTAATACTTTGCATTGGTCCTTATTGAATTTCATCCTATTTATTCTCCAGTTTGTAGAGATTATTTTGATTTCTAATCCTGTCCTCCAAAGTGCTTGCAATCCTTCCCAGCTTGGTATCATCTACAAACTTTCATCTGCCATTTTGTTGCCCAGTCACCCAGTTTTGTGACTGTAGCTACATTTCAAATCCTCATTGTCGTTATTACACACGACATGTAAAAGCTCCCATTCTTGAAACCATCACTTCATTTTAAATCTATTCACCATTCTAAAAGCTGCTGACATTTGTCTTTGTAGATACCATGCTCTATTGAACTGATCCTTTTTGGCTATGAATGTGAGGAGGAAAAACAGGAGAAGACCAGGGAGAACGAAATTCAAGAAAGAATGATGTAGTGTTTCTAACTCATCTTTCATTGACGGTAACACTGGACAGGCCTGAACCTGTACTCATAGGGAGTGTAGACATGGACTTCAGTAGGAATGAACTCCATAACCAGCTTCAGTCCCCCTCCATGTACATCAGACACTTAAATCATTGCCCTGGGTGAAACTCAAGACCAGAGCTGGTGAAAGAGTCCAAACAGCAATTTAATAACATTTTCTCAGGTAAGCAACAATTTTTGTCCTCTGTTATCTGTGGGAATCACACAATTTGTTGTTTACAAGTATTCAGATGGCTCTGCTAGGTGTTCATGAAAAAAATTGTGAAATCAAAAGCTTCCCAAACTTTAGCAATAATGACTACTCATCCAGAAAGTCTTATTGGAAGTGAATTATTCACTACTTATTACTCAATATTTGTCAACATGATTTACAAACAGCTGAAGTTAACGGTTTTTAAGCTACCTCTTGTCTGAAGATTTATCAAAATTATTAGATGAATATTTGTTACTGATAATGATCAAGAAAATCAAGACAGTTTGCAAACCAAAACACTGAGCTAAATTCATGACAAGATCTATTTAGAACAAGTTGCCTGAGCATCTCTATTAATAAACCACCACATATTTGAGAGCCCCTATTTTTTTGTGTACAAGTCCAGAATAATTTTTTTTTTTAAACACAGATCACAGTGTTTTGTCAGGGACATATGGTCGGTAAAATATCTGCAGCAACTTTATGGGGAGTTTGGCAATTCAAATGTGTCCATTACTGAAGTGTCAGAAATAAGATTTTGAATGATGATTAAGTGATACACAAAATGTGATCTGATTCATTGCAATGGCATTCTCACAGAATTAGAAACTCAATGTTTAAACTCTAGCTTCATGAAAAGTCTCATCATAGAAATTGTGCAGTACCAAAAAAGTTTTTGAAAGAGATAAAGGCTTAATGTTGATATGCAGTTACAATATTAATAGCTTTGCCACCACTAGACATCTGCGCGCAAACCCTCTATGCCCCTCTAGTTAAGAGCCCTGGTGTAACTCACAACTGGGAATTATATTGCCAGCTGGTGACCTTGTTAAAATCCTCTAGCTACCCAGGAGGGTTAAAAAGCTTTGATGGTGAAGATCAATTGACAAATGCATTTCTCTTTCATTTTAAGCAGAAGCTAGAGTGTATCATCCCAGGAGCAGTACAGGGGGCTGGTCCATTAAGATCTTAAGCACTCTCAGCTTCTGGGTCCCAGGTTACTAACAACTCATATCAACTTGCTTAAATTTAACGTATCTATTATGTAAACATCTTTGTTTTAAAACAATCTGTCATTTTGTAACTTAGATATGTCACACATATACTAGAAGACTGGGATGCAGGCCTAAGTCCTCTGAAGCCACGGGAAAAACTCTCACTGACTTCCATAGGGCCAGGATTCCAGCCATTGAGTCTAGATATAGGACACCTACCAACTGACAGTGCCTATGGGCTTTTAACTATTCACCAAGATGTTCAGATGGGTTGTTCTTTTAATCAACTCTTCTAGTCAATAGCAGAGGCAGAGATTTATGGTCAAAAAGTGAAAATACGGCTTTCTTTTAAAAAGACTTACTATTTTTATTTGAATTCTTCTTAGCATGCTCCATCTTTTTACACATGGTACTTAAAACTAAGCTACCACTTCTCTGTTTAAGTAGATACTCATGCTCAGACAACTACATTATGTTGACTGTTTATTGATCTGAACCTTTTGACTCTGGCTGCTCAAATTGATTGTAATAAATCATCTTTGCTGCAAATTTAGCCTTTTATTTTGACTAATTCATGGGTCTATCTTGATTTCTATGACAGTATTCATCTCTGAATTAAGAAAAGGAGTACTTGTGGCACCTTAGAGACTAACAAATTTATTAGAGCATAAGCTTTCCGATGAAGTGAGCTCACAAAAGCTTATGCTCTAATAAATTTGTTAGTCTCTAAGGTGCCACAAGTACTCCTTTTCTTTTTGCGGATACAGACTAACACGGCTGCTACTCTGAAACCTGTCATCTCTGAATTGTTCACTTTGAGTATTGACAAGTCCTGATTCATGGTTTGTAACTTGTTTAGCATTGTTTCCATTCCCTGGAGGGATGACAAATTTTTAAATAGTAAAACCAAATAGCAAAAAGTGAACAACGTACTCTGTTGCAAATTTTCAGACAAATAATCATAGAATCATAGAATATCAGGGTTGGAAGGGACCTCAGGAGGTCATCTAGTACAACCCCCTGCTCAAAGCAGGACCAGCACCAACTAAATCATCCCAGCCAGGGCTTTGTCAATCCGGGCCTTAAAAACTTCTAAGGATGGAGATTCCACCACCTCCCTAGGTAACCCATTCCAGTGCTTCACCACCCTCCTAGTGAAACAGTGTTTCCTAATATCCAATCTAGACCTCCCCCACTGCATTTTACATTCATATTAGAATTCATGAAACTTTGTACTGTCAAATATTTTCACCAATACTCTGGGTTGTCCAATGAATAATATGACCCACATGAATCATAGGAAACTGAACTTGGCATATTCATTTACAAAATCTTTAATTAATCAGGTTTTAGGTTTTGGGTTTTGTTTTGTTTTTTTAAAACTATTCAGCATGCTCTGTTTGCTCATAGTGATTTGGACAGAAATATGAATTTTGACACCTTTACCGTATGTCTTAAATATTCCCCGTCTAATGATTATAAAAGCAGCACCGTTATTGTAGCAACTTGCATGAAACCTGAAGGGAGGAGATAGGTTGCAGAAGGGGAGCGTTTGGAGGAGCTACCAAAAAGCTAATCTCTGTGCATATGGCTGGTATGCCAGCTGCAGTTGCAGCACCTCTATCGATAGTCCTTTAATAAAGAGTAAATTTACAATGGCCAGGCTATGGTACAATTGCTCGAGCAGCAGAGACAAAGCCCTTATGCCCACATTTAATGCTAAGCCCATGAGTAGCCAATGGCCAAGGGAAGCCAGAAAATGAGGCACTTGGCCTTGAGCTCTATGCAGCCGATAGCTGGTATTATGCATTTACCAGTACTGGCTTGTTAGGTTTTCATGACTATTATTGGTTTCAGAGAAGCAGCCATGTTAGTCTGTATTCGCAAAAAGAAAAGGAGGACTTGTGGCACCTTAGGGACTATTATTGTTAGTTCTTATTCCTGCCTTAAGTCTCAGTGTTGGGTCCTGGTGCTGTAGGAGGAGGATTTTATAATTGTACTATAAGAACAGAGGTACTAATGTATATCTTGATTTCATTTCACCAGCCACCCTTTTTGAATAGCAGAAAGGAATGACCCTCTGGGACATTGGTAGGAATGCATCTGACAGACTGCCAGTGTCTGTACTGATGTTAAGGCAGGGATAGACCAGAAGAATACTTATGACTGATTATGGTCACCCTTTTGTTTTAGGATAAGTTATAATGTCTACTATGGTTTCATGTATGTATTACAAATTAGGCACTCTAGTTAAATATACATTTAATTGTTTTTAAGATTTAATAAGTAAAAGACAGGATCTTGTATTGTGTCTATGTTAAGGAGATTCAAAATAAACTGACACTTTGTATTCTCAAAGGTCTCTGTAAAAAGACTGTTTGTCTGAATGAGGAATATATGCATCAGGAAAAGATAAGATGTGAAGGCCATTGTTATAGCCAGATGGTCAAGGAAAAAGGAGTAAAGAGACTTAACAACACCAGAAAATCATCAACGCACATCCATAATGAAGGAAGGGCAAATTGATGACCCTGAGGTGAAGGCTGACACCCTAAAGACAGGACAATTAATTAAATCGGAACCAGGACAGGATAACCCTCTCTGAGGTGTACTGGAATGTTTACATCAGAAGGTAACACAAATTAAGAAGTAACTTGTCACAAACTGACACAGCAAAATCCATAGACTTCAACAGAGAAAGGGAACTATAAGAATAGGGTGCTTTGCCATGGGATTTTGGGTTCGTCTTGTCACTACTCCAGGAGCATCGGATCACAACTGACAAAGACCGGCTCTCCTCTGCAACCAATCTGGCTGGCCACTAGATTGATCCAGACTCCAGACTGGTAACTATAAAAACATCAACTGGCAGGACTGTGTGCACGATGTGTATGTGTGTGTGACTGAAAAGCATATGCTAACAGTTGTATTTTCAATAAATGCAGCGTATTTGCCTTCTCTCTTATAAAAGATCCTGTGTGCTTTGTATAGCATAACAGTGCTGCTCTCCATTTCCTGTTCAATTATGCTTGCTTTAACCTGTAATGGATCTTCAGCTACTCCAATTATTTATCTTGGAGTGGATAAAATAACCTATGGTTATGTTAGCACATAGGGCCAGGTACTCAGCTGGTGTTAATCCACACTGCTCCAGGATCTGGGGCATATACTACAAATGTATATTTTTTATCTCCCTTGGTCCCTCACTTGTTTATTCTTTTTCTTTTATGCTCCCTTCTCTCAGTCTCATTTTCCTTCAATTTCAAACACACCTTTGTGTCCCCCTATCCTGAAGTCTCTGAACCTCACCTGACTCCTAAACACTGTATTTCCCAACACTGTTTTGACTCACCTGCTGACATTAATGGTCTACTCCTGCCCCTTGACTTCCTCCCATCATGCTATTGCCCACTTAACTTCTCCATAGAAACTTCTTCTAAATGCACTAATGATCTCTAATAACCAAGATCTATGGTCTTTTTCTTTTGTCTTCATTTTCCTTAATTGTACTCTGTCAAAGGAAGTAAAACATCACCTCCCTACCACCCACTCCCGGACCTCTATAACTCTTTGCTTCCCTCAATATTATTATTAATTACAGTATGTTTCACCACACTGGTAGGTGAGCATGGTGTTTCAAAGGCATGAGGCACTTACAATCCATACCTTCTCTAGGTTCTCTCATCACATTACTAACTGCTCCTTTAAAGACTCTTTCTTGGGATCATCTTCTTCCTTTTCCCTCCCCCTCTCTCTTAGCAGAGTTGGCTTTAATATTTTTGCAAGGCGTGTGAACCATATTATATGATCATCACTTTGTATTATGGTTTGCCCACATTGTTAATTTTCCTAAAGGTGTGCTCAGATGTACTTATCGTTGATGACTTAGTTCAAGCACAGTTAAAGTACCAAAATTGTGTGTTCTGAGACACTTTAAAAAAGGATATGTAGTATCTGATTATACCTTGATCCTCCTACATAGGTAGATGCACTCCAGAAGCGGTGCATGTAACAATTCTCTCTTTATACTCTGTTCTGTGCTTAGCCCATGCCTGCACATTATAATTGCCAGAAGCTGTAGCAAATTACATTCATAGATGATAAATGCTTGTATTGAGCTGTGATTATGTGTGTCCTGGGGCAAAGTTAGGTTTCTGTGGCAGCTGAAACTCTGATTTGACTAGCTGCTGGGAGTTAGGCTATCCCCTTAATGTTTTTATGTTGCAATTGTTTACATGCAAATATAGTAATTGTTCGCTTTGCTAATGAATGGTAGAAAGTCCTAATTGACTGAAGTAGTCCAGAAGCAAATGCATACTGACTATCCAAATCTAGGTACTTCTCTCATGTTTGTTGCATATTTTTGTGACTAGAAAGACCTCATGTGTCTGCCAAGATAAATTGTCTTCAGTGAATCCATCCATTCCATTTCTGTGTGTGTCTTGTATGGACAAATGAAAATGTACATACGGCAGAAGAACTCTTACAAATGACAAAACAATGCAAGGTGTCATCTTGAACAAACAAACAAAAGCAAAAAATCTAACATACTTTTATAAACTAAATTACATTAAAAAGCCATGCAACTGGTCCATAAGACATCCCACATTATGGGTGAAGCCCAAATTGTGGGAACCGCAGAAAAAACTACCACCGTTCGAATGTTCAGGAAAGTTCAATGCAAACAGGAAGGACTGAATCTCTCTCTCTCTCGTCTCCAGAGAGCCAATTATTGAGGGCCTACTGCTAATCCCATTGAAATCAATGGATGTGTTTTAAATGACTTCAGTGGGTTTTAGATCATAGAATCATAGAAGATCAGGGCTGGAAGAGACCTCAGGAGGTCATCTAGTCCAACCCCCTGCTCAAAGCAGGACCAACCCCAACTAAATCATCCCTGCCAGGGCTTTGTCAAGCCTGACCTTAAAAACCTCTAAGGATGGAGATTCCACCACCTCCCTAGGTAACCCATTCCAGTGCTTCACCATCCTCCTTGCGAAATGGTTTTTCTTAATATCCAATCTAGACCTCCCCCACTGCAACTTGAGACCATTGCTTCTTGTTTTGTCATCTGCTTCCACTGAGAACAGCCGAGCTCTGTTCTCTTTGGAGCCCACCTTCCGCTAGTTGAAGGCTGCTATCAAATCCCTAAATAAGGGACTAAATAAGCCCAGTTCCCTCAGCCTCTTCTCATAAGTCATGTGCCCCAACCCCCTCATCATTTTTGTTGCCCTCCGCTGGAGTCTCTCCAATTTGTCCACATCCCTTCTGTAGTGGGGGGACCAAAACTGGACGCAATACTCCAGATGTGGCCTCACCAGTGCCCAATAGAGGGCACTTCCCTCGATCTGCTGGCAATACTCCTACTAATGTAGCTGAAAATGCCGTTAGCCTTCTTGGCAACAAGGGCACACTGTTGACTCATATCCAACTTCTCGTCCACTGTAATCCCCAGGTCCTTTTCTGCTGAACTACCACTTAGCCAGTTGGTCCCCAGCCTGTAGCAGTTCATGGGATTCTTCCTTCCTAAGTGCAGGACTCTGCACTTGTCCTTGTTGAACCTCATCAGATTTCTTTTGTTCCAATGCTCCAATTTGTCTAGGCCTCTCTGGACCCTATCCCTACCCTCCAGCTTATCTACCTCTCCCCCCAGTTTAGCGTCATCTGCAAACTCGCTGAAGGTGCAATCCATCCCATCATCTAAATCATTAATGAAGACGTTGAACAAAACCAGCCCCAGGAACAACTCCTGGGGCACTCTGCTTGATACCAGCTGCCAACTACACATCGAGCCATTGATCACTACCCGTTGAGCCCAACAATCTAGCCAGCTTTCTATCCACCTCATAGTCCATTCATCCAATCCATATTTCTTTAACTTGCTGACAAGAATATTTTGGGAGACCGTATCAAAAGCTTTGCTAAAGTCAAGATATATCACATCTACAGCTTTCCCCATAACCACAGAGCCAGTTATCTCATCATAGAAGGCAGTCAGGTTGGTCAGGAATGATTTGCCCTTGGTGAATCTATGTTGACTGTTCCTGATCACATTCCTCTCCTCCAAGTGCTTCAAAAAGGATTCCTTGAGGACCTGCTCCATGATCTTTCCAGGGACTGAGGTGGGCTGACTGGTCTGTAGTTCCCTGGATTCTCCTTCTTCCCTTTTTTTTTTAAGATGGGCACTATATTTGCCTTTTTCCAATCATCCGGGACCTCCCACAATTGCCACAAGTTTTCAAAGATAATGGCCAATGGCTCTGCAATCATATCAGCCAACTCCCTCAGCACCCTCAGATGCATTGCATCTGGCCCCATGGACTTGTGCATGTCCAGCTTTTTAAAATAGTACTTATCTTGTTCTTTCACCACTGAGGGCTGCTCACCTCCTCCCCAGACTGTGCTGCCTAGTGCAGTAGTTTGGGAGCTGACCTTGTCTGTGAAGACCAAGGCAAAAAAAGCATTGAGTACTTCAGCTTTTTCCACATCATCTGTCACTAGGTTGCCTCCCCCATTCAGTAAGGTTCCCACACTTTCCCTGACCTTTTTCTTGTTGCTAACATACCTAAAGAAACCCTTCTTGTTACCCTTCACGTCCCCTGCTAGCTGCAACTCTAATTGTGCTTTGGTTTTCCTGATCACATCCCTGATTACACGAGAAATATTTGAATACTCCTCCCTAGTCATCTGTCCAAGTTTCCACTTCTTGTAAGCTTCCTTTTTGTGTTTAAACTCACCAGAGATTTCTTTGTTATGCCAAGCTGGTTGCCTGCCATATTTGCTATTCTTTCTGCACATTGGGATGGTTTGTTCCTGCACCCTCAATAAGGCTTCTTTAAAATACAGCCAGTTCTCCTGGACTCCTTTCCCTCAAACCTAAGCAACGTGGGAGCTTTTTAATGCAGCTGGAGGTGGGAAGAAGAGGAAGAGCAGTTCTAGTTAAGTTGCTGCAAGTTGAGCTTTAAGATTCTGATCTTCCTATACCTGGAGGGCTGACGGCAAAACTTTTCATTTTCTAGAATTTCACCCACGAGCCCAGTTCATTGGGATTGGGTCCTAATGTATCAAGCCATTAGTGATGAACTTGCAGGCAGCAGATACAATACCACAGCAGCATTTCACTCATCTCTCAAACCCTTGTGTGTTACTTTCTAAACGAACAAAGACAGACAAGGTCAAACATCATAGCACAAAGTCCTTTGTGAAATGTTATTCATATACAGCAGATTTTTAATTAATCTACTTTAAATGCCAAAAATGTAGATTTATTATATTATTGTCTCCTGTGTCTTATTCAGCCCTTTTCTAATCCTTGTGGTGTTGTTTGAAAAGGACCAGAAATACAGAAACAGATTGAGAGAGTTCAGATTCACATCTAATTTTTTTTGCTCACATGGAAGAGCAGAATTATTTTCCTTAGCAGCCTGTTGTAGAACAAAAATGAGTTCATCAGACCAGCTCTCCTGCTACCTGTATTAACACTGAGCTGTTTCAAGAATGAGAAGGCATCCGATGAAGTGAGCTGTAGCTCACGAAAGCTCATGCTCAAATAAATTGGTTAGTCTCTAAGGTGCCACAAGTCCTCCTTTTCTTTTTTCCTTTTCTTCAATTTCTCATTTTATCTCTGGTAACACACTTCTCACATTGTCATTTTAAGACTTCTCTTATGCCTCTGTCTCATTTACAATTTTCACTCTTCTGTCTTGTTTTACCAAAAGTTTAAAATATTACTTTAATAGATAAGTAATCATGTATTCAATTTCCAAGAGCATCTTAAAAACTGGCACAGTAAATAGTGGGATGGGGAGAGACTTGAGCAGCAACTTCTAACCCATGGGATCTACCCCTGGTTACTCTGAAGCAAAGAATTCCTCATGAACAGCCTGACCTGTCAGATACAAAGATGCGAACTGCAGGTACCTTTTCCGCCATTACCTTAAATGTTATGCTAAATTGCTACCTTCTCTCTTGTTTTCTATGGGAGCTTGCTGCTATTCTCCTGTTTTTCCAATTTCCCATTCACAGTGCTGGGTGAGCCATTCCTAACAAATAGTTTATTTGATTAATTTAACCCACTCACCTAATTAATTGTTTGCTGATACATTTCAGCCCATGTGTTTGAGAATGGTTTGGTTTTTCATTCACTATCACCACTGGGCAATTGGTCACCGTAGCCAAATGGTGTGATGTGATAATTTTCTGATCTCTGATCAAATGAGTGCAACTAACAAAGAGAGGAAGGGCAAGTCACAGGGCCTTGGATTCTCTCAGGGGAAGAATAGGAGCACTTTGAGAAGTTAGGATGGCCTGAGGTTGCAAGAATAGGGGATTTGTAGGACATTTTACACTTTTTTTCTTCTGAGTCTCTAGAGTCAGGCTTTGCCTGAAGACTTATGGTGCTATTGTTAAGCACTGTGTCTCCACCTTATGCGAAGGGCTTAACTGGCCACATGGCAAGTCCAATGATCAGGACACACAACGGTAACATACACACAAGTCTTCTTTGCCTTTCCTCATACATGAGTCTTGCATTTTGGCTGGACCTGAAGTTCAGTGCCCAGGTGCCTACTACTTCTATCTCCACCTGAAATGGACTCTGTTTAGTCACACAGTGCATTTCACATTATTTGGTTTTCACAGAAGAAAATTCTGTGCCAATTCATGAAACTTCACAAATAATTTCCCCCACTATTCATCCAGTTCTACCCATTGGTAGTTTTTAGATCCTCTCAATCACTGTCTTCCCAGGAGATCTCTGTTTTTCCACTGATGGCTGCTGCCCTTCTTTTGTCCCCGTGACACTGCCAAGTAGAAAGGCTATTTTTAAACTATCTTTTATTGAAATCATTGTTTAGAAAATGCAAAGGAAAATAAAAATGTATTCTGCAAGAAACCATTTACACCCCCAGATTTTATTTTTTCCCTTCTTATCTCATTGCTTATTTTCTCAAGAGTTCATCCATCTCTAAGGATATGTCTATATTGCAATTAAAATCCTGTGGCTGGCCCATGCCAGATGACTCAGGCTTACCGGGCTTGGGCTAACGAGCTGTTTTCGGTGTAAATGTTTGGGCTTAGGCTGAAGCCTGGTCTCTAGGACTCTGCGAGATGCGAGGGTCCCAGAACTTAGGCCAGAACATCTACACCACAATTAAACAGCCCTGTGAGCCAGAGTCAACAGTTACGGACCAGCTGCAGGTGTCTAACTTCAGTGTAGACATACCCTAAGAACCACAAGAACCATGTTCATTCTCCTCCAAAAGATTTGAAGGTAAAATCCAAGTTTGCATTGATCTCATGTGTCAGTTTCTCTAATACGGGTTTTCTTAAACTGATTCATCCATTTTTCAAGTACCAAAGTACATTGCAGTATAACACAATAGTATAGTGGGTGTGCATGTAGCATTCTTAAAGGCTAGTCTCCTGTTTATCTTGACACAACTGACCTTACACTACCAGCCCAGCAGCAAGACCTTAAGGTTAAAAATAATTCCATCTCCCCATAATCTTATGAAGAGCATCAATTACTTGATTCCAGACCCTACTATCTGCCACCTTAGAGACTGGCATCCGATGGCATCCGATGAAGTGAGCTGTAGCTCATGAAAGCTTATGCTCAAATAAATTTGGTTAGTCTCTAAGATGCCACAAGTACTCCTTTTCTTTTTGCGAATACAGACTAACATGGCTGCTACTCTGAAATCTACTATCTGCCAGACATTTCTAACAAGCATATAGGCAGGCTCCCACCACCTCTCTTTGCTCTCTCCAGCACTTAGCAGTGCATGCTGGATTAAATCTTCAATTTAACAGATGAGGAGCCTAATCAACAATTCCTTTCTTTTGCAACATATTGAAATATTCTGGGCATTTAGCCAGTTTCTCCTCTACTTCTTTTCCCTGAGCTAGTTTCCCAAATCAAAGTGTTGCCTTTTTGTTGTTTTTACCATTCATTTGTTGTTTTAAGGGCCCAATGTTTTAGGACACTGAGTGTATTAAACTCTCATTAGTGAAGCTCAGGACAATCAGCAACATACAAGAGGTGCTCAGCATCTTGCAGGATTGGGTCTTGTGTCTGCAAAAAGGTTAAAAAGGAAACAATTTACTGGTTTAACCACTGAAAACCAGAAATTGTTCTTAATGACGCCAGGCATGACAATGCAGCTGATTAGCTTTGCTCAAGGCAGACAGACTAACAGTTGGGACATCCAGTAGAGCAGTGGCTCTCAACCACTTCCATTCCAGGACCTCCTCCCATCTACTTCCGGTTTTCAGTGATTAAATCATCTACCTGTGATCTCCCAATCCATTTAGCAATAGGGTGGCTGTGATTTCCCCAAGCCAAGAACCCAAGCTGTAGAAAAACCACTTAAGCAATCCCATAATTGAGCCTGCAAAATAGTCATGTTTTCCCTGCAGTTTGTGTCACTCACATCTCAGTTTTTTATTTTTATTGATTTCTTCCCCCCCTCACCCCCCATTATGCCTGAGCTACTTCTCATTCTATTTTAGCTTCATTTCTCAGATCTCTTGGTATCTTCATTTCACACAGATGTCTCCTGAGAAGTTTCCGCTTTCCTTTATTTATATATACATTTTTAACCTGGGAAGCCAATGAAAAGATAGAATCCTACAATCATAGGGTTAGAAGGGACCGCAAGGGTCATCTAGTCTAAACACCTGCCAAGACGCAGGATTTGTTGTATCTAAACCACCCAAGTCAGATGGCTCTCCAGCCTCCTGTTGAAAACCTCCAGCAAAGGAGCTTCCATGAGTACGTGCTGAATTTGAACCTATTGTTTATTTCTTTATGCAGTCTGATTATGAGAAAGAAATTTTGTTTTGTGCAGCCACAATCAAATTAAGTCTTAGCCATAAATCAGCTAAGACCTAAGTGGACATTGTGAAATGCCTTTTACTTTAATGTGATCGTTGTTCACATAAAACACTTTTTGTCAGAGAAGTAAATTAAATTGGAAGAAGATTTACTCAGCTCAGTTTTGAGCCCATAAGTCCACTACAGCTAAGTAGCAGTAACTGCCAAATGCCTGTACTTGAATTAAAATGTTAAAACAGCATGTTAAGCTTCCCCCAAACACCTCGGCGTCTGTTGCTAACCTATTATATATTAGTCATTTAAAAAGAAATTTAAGACCTTGCTGTTCAGAACCAAGTCAGCTTCAGAGTTATAATGAAGAGCCAGTAATAGTGAAAGCATTGGATGTGAATCTCATTGGAGGGGGGGGGGTGTTACAATGGATAAGTCTGAGCTACACTAGTATGATCCAGCTTAATGGGCACATCAAGGCATCGTGTCTGGGCTTCCTCTTGCTAAGTGGTAATTCCATTCAGCACAGCAAATTCAACCTCCTCTAGAGCCTCTGAATGAGCAGTGGAGTTACTCAGATATGCACTAGTGCAGGGAACAGAGAATTGGGCCCATGGTTTAGAGCAGTTATTTATTGATACAAGTTGTGGGCACAAATAAAATCTCAGAAGTGAATATTTTTATTGTGGGGGAGGAATGGAAAGGACAATTTAGAGTGCACAGCTGTTCCCTGTCTCTCTGATGGGATGAGCCCAAATCCTCACACCCTCAAAGCACAGGTTGTGTCAAACCCAGCTTATCCCAGCCCCTAACTATTACAGCTAAGGATTTGTTTTTTTCCAGAATACACTGCACTAAGAGAGCAATGAGATTGTCAGTGCTATGCAAGAGCTGTCCATAGTCCCTTGTTAAAATTCGGGCAACAAAATGTTGACAGAAATTTGGGATGAATTTGCCAAAAGTGGTTTTTTGTTTGTTTGTTTGTTTGTTTTTCTCCCTCCTGGAGTTCCTGTAAAAACATAGTCCAAAACTACCAGGAGTAAAGCCCACTGAAGCTAACAGATTCTCATTGACTCTAACGGTCTTCAGGTGAGGCCTAGCATGTCAGCATTGAGGGTTTAGTTTTAAATACGACACAGGAGTTATACAAAAGGGGAGAATGCGAACTCCATTGTATAACAGGTTTCAGAGTAGCAGCCATGTTAGTCTGTACTCCTTTTCTTTTTGCGTTGTATAACAGCGATCACTGCAGAGTTAGATTTAATGACCTAAGAGAAGAAGAATCCCTTAGAAACACAATGATGGTGAACTAAAAAGGGAAGATTTTAAAACTGAGTGAACATTAACAGTGGGGTGAAGGGCAAAATTTAAAAAGTTTTGCAGTCACTAAACGTCGGCCTGAGGGCTGTCTACGAATAATGTATTAGAAAAGCACATGGTTTGGATGTATTAGCAAAGGGAAAGTAAGCAGCACATAGTTAGATGGAGAAAATGTGTTTGGACAACACCTAGCACAGTAGGGTCCTGGTTTATGACAAGGGCTCCCAGTGCTACTGTAATACAAATAATTATTAATAACAACAACCGCATGAGTCTATTACAACTGAAAAAAGGAAATCTTCCCTTTGTGTAAAAATTACACACAGATAGAATGGAACAAAAACCGCATTTGGTGACATGCAACTTAGAAGTAATAAATAGAACACACCCCAGGGCCTTGATCCAAACTCTATTGAAGCCAACATGCATCTTTCCACTCACTTCCATGGGGTTTGGATCAGGATCCATATGAGGAACAGGTGGCCAATAATGTCACAATACGGACATTTAAAAAAATTAAAGCCATCAGGAAAAAAACAGGACTGTATACCGTTTAGACAAGGAGGACCTTATCCAAAGCACATTCAAGTCAAAGGCAGTCTTTATATTTGTTTCAATTGGCTTTCGATCAGACCGCAAAGAAATCAGAAATGTCTTAACATAGAATGGTGAAATAAATTATTGTTGCATTATTTTTTCCTGACAGACTTCTGATTCTGAGGGTACATTTTATACAAAATCAGAGGAGGAAGTTATGGAGCCACTTAAGGAATTTAATGCACAAAAGTATTTAAAGCTCATATATACTTTTAAGCACAAGTATTCCCATTGACTGGTTCTAAGGACCAGAGGAGTTCAAGTCAGTGAAACTATTCTCATGCTTAAGTGTTTTGTTGTATTAAGCGGAGTAGCATTCCTGCACCACTGAAGTCTTAATAAAAGGTGGGTGAAAGCTTTGGAACAAAACTTTTTGTGGTGAAAAATGCAGATTCGGTACCACCAGAACACTTTGCAAATTTGTGTCAGTTTCACCAATTTGCTCATGTAGAAAAAAAAAATTCTAAAAGTCGAAACTTTTTGTTTTGACATTTTTCAATTGAAATGTTTTGATTTTTTTAGTACAAGTCGCCTTCTCATTTCGAATTTTCCTCATATTTATTAAACTAAAAATGTAAAAAAACCCAAAAACACTCAATAGAAATGAAATGTTTTGTCTTGGTCAAACTAAACATTTTGCTTAACCAAAACGTTTTCCTCAGCCAGACACTAAATATTTTGCAAGTTTTTTATTTGCTGAAAATTTGGAAAAAAAAAAATCCTCAGTTTTTCACAATCACCAGTGAATCGAAAACTCCATTATTCACACCACTCTAATTAGGAATTTTGACTTCAGTCGGAGCAAATCAAGGCCTAATGCCACGCTGTCCTGGTAAATTGGTCAGAACATTTTGAAGGACACAGTTTAAAACACAAGGGATAAGCTTTATGACAAGTTTGGTCAAGAAGCCCATTGACATGAGTGGGATTCTTTCCATTTACTTCAAACGGCTGTTGATCTAACCCTGTTACCTTTAAAATAACAACTGTTAACTAAGATAACATGTTATAACATTCAAAAACCAGTTGGAGAACACTTCAATCTCTCTGGTCACTTGATTACAGACCTAAAAGTTGCAATTCTTCAACAAAAAAACTTCAAAAACAGACTCCAACGAGAGACTGCTGAATTGGAAATAATTTGCAAACTGGATACAATTAATTTAGGCTTGAATAGAGACTGGGAGTGGATGGGTCATTACACAAAGTAAAACTATTTCCCCATGTTTATTCCCCCCCTCAACTCCCCACTGTTCCTCAGACGTTCTTGTCAACTGCTGGAAATGGGCCACCTTGATTATCAGTACAAAAGGTCCCCCCTCCCCCGCTCTCCTGCTGGTAATAGCTCATCTTACCTGATCACTCTTGTTGCAGCGTGTATGGTAATACCCATTGTTTCATGTTCTCTGTGTATATAAATCTCCCCACTGTATTTTCCACTGAATGCATCCGATGAAGTGAGCTGTAGCTCACGAAAGCTTATGCTCAGATAAATGTGTTAGTCTCTAAGGTGCCACAAGTCCTCCTTCTCTTTTTGTGAATACAGACTAACACGGTTGCTGCTCTGAAACCTAAGATAATGTGGTGACTGCTACCTTATTAATTATTATTATTATTTATTAAAGGCACCACTGGAGAACTTGGGAATAAGTAATTGTGAACTTCACCTTAGCGTCAGGTAAGCTAATTGAGAACCTAATTAAGGATAGTAGCACAACATTTGGCGAGAGTGTAACATGAAAGATCAAAATAGCATATCTTTTGACAGGGAAAATTATGCCTAACTAACCTGTTGAAGTTCTTTAACTACTGTGTTTTAACTTTTCCAAAGGTGACCCTGCAGACTTAATGTACCTGGATTTCTAAAACCCTTTGATTATGTTGTTCATAAAAGATTAAGGAAAACAAATAACCCAGGATTAGGAGGCACCATCTTGTTGTGAATTAAAAAATGGTTCAGTGATAAGAATTAAACATTTATAATGAACAGCTGCTCTGCACAGTGGAGAGGAGTTAATAGCGGGATGACCCAGGAGTCACATTGGGAGCAATGTTCATTAATATGCTTATTAATGATTTGGAGAAGGAAGTAGACAGTGAGTCAGTGACATTCGCTAGTGACACGGGATGTGTCTACACTGCAGCTTGGAGCGTGCTTCCACTGGTCGACAGACACGCTAGCTCTGCTTGAGCTAAAAATAGCAGTGTTGCAGGGGTATCATGGGAGTTGCTTGAGTTAGCTGCCCAGGTACATACCGCAAAGGTCCAGGTGGGTGGAGGTCCAGGTGGCTACACCATTTTTAGCACAGTATGTGGAGCAGAGCTAGGGCGTGCCTGTCTACCCCTAGTAGTGATCAATGGCTCCATGTCTAGTTGGCAGCCGGTGTCAAGTGGAGTGCCCCAGGGGTCAGTCCTGGGGCCAGTTTTGTTCAATATCTTCATAAATGATCTGGAGGATGGTGTGGATTGCACTCTCAGCAAATTTGCAGATGATACTAAACTGGGAGGAGTGGTAGATACGCTGGAGGGCAGGGATAGGATACAGAGGGACCTAGACAAATTGGAGGATTGGGCCAAAAGAAATCTGATGAGGTTCAATAAGGATAAGTGCAGGGTCCTGCACTTAGGACGGAAGAACCCAATGCACAGCTACAGACTAGGGACCAAATGGCTAGGCAGCAGTTCTGCGGAAAAGGACCTAGGGGTGACAGTGGACAAGAAGCTGGATATGAGTCAGCAGTGTGCCCTTGTTGCCAAGAAGGCCAATGGCATTTTGGGATGTATAAGTAGGGGCATAGCGAGCAGATCGAGGGACGTAATCGTCCCCCTCTATTCGACATTGGTGAGGCCTCATCTGGAGTACTGTGTCCAGTTTTGGGCCCCACACTACAAGAAGGATGTGGATAAATTGGAGAGAGTCCAGCGAAGGGCAACAAAAATGATTAGGGGTCTGGAACACATGACTTATGAGGAGAGGCTGAGGGAACTGGGATTGTTTAGTCTGCGGAAGAGAAGAATGAGGGGGGATTTGATAGCTGCTTTCAACTACCTGAGAGGTGGTTCCAGAGAAGATGGTTCTAGACTATTCTCAGTGGTGGAAGAGGACAGGACAAGGAGTAATGGTCTCAAGTTGCAGTGGGGGAGGTTTAGGTTGGATATTAGGAAAAACTTTTTCACTAGGAGGGTGGTGAAACACTGGAATGCGTTGCCTAGGGAGGTGGTGGAATCTCCTTCCTTAGAAGTTTTTAAGGTCAGGCTTGACAAAGCCCTGGCTGGGATGATTTAATTGGGGATGGGTCCTGCTTTTGAGCAGGGGGTTGGACTAGATGACCTCCTGAGGTCCCTTCCAACCCTGATATTCTATGATTCTATGATTCTACCCGGTTGGGACGCACACTACCAGCTGCTGTGTAGTCATATCCTAAATTTGTTCTGAAGGACTGTGGGGTTTTATGCATGGGGGGTGAATTTCAGCTGAAGTGCATTGATATGATTTCCTCTGATGCATGAAGTGTGGACCACCAGGGGCATTGGGCTACTGGTCTTGATGACCTGGTCTAGCAAATTAAGTGCGGCAGAAAAAAAAATCCTCGGAGAAAATATTAATGCTCTGATGCTAAACCGTACATATCTCAACCCTGCAATCTGCTGCTGAAAATTTCGTGTCTCAGAGCCCTCAGTTCCCATTGCATCCCAAGTATGAATGCTCATCTGCGGGCTTACTGAAGTTAGTAGAGGTTATTCTTAGCTAAGCTTGTCAGCTGAGGTTGCTTAGGGAGGGCTATAACAAGTTCTGTTAAATAGATGATGTGGTATTATGCCTATTGTTCTGTTAGATATTAAAAAATAATTCTAATAAACTGTCAAAAAAATACCTTTGATGCAGCAAGCACCCACTCACAATGTTTAGTTCAAGTTAATAAACTACATTGTATCTACCTTTAATTTACCTTGTTATATTCCTCCCTAAGCAACCTCACCTGAAAACCGTGGCTGAAACTAAATCCTACCAACTTCAGTGAGCATCAGGATGATCATTTCTATGTTGCGTACAAACGCAGACACGTGCTGAGCAAATGAATCTTTTCCCTTGCTTTTTCAAGCACCTTACCGTTTTTCAGACACTCTCTTCAGCTCCCAGGATCTGGAAGAATGCCACCTCTAACTTGGCCCCACATTTCCAGCTATGTTGGCTATTGGGATTCAAAAGCATACTTCTAAATACTAAAAGGTGATCTTAGATAGTGGTGAAGAGTGACCTAATTTTTAAGATTATTGAATCGAGAACGATTTTGAGAAACTCAAACAGTTGGCGACTTTGCTTTGGATCTGCACTTTGGATCTGCACAGAGGGCCTTTCAGCTGAAGGCAGGCATAGCCTTCTCTGAGCTCCCGGCTAAATATTAAAACCAAATAAACTTACAAATGCTGCATCAAATCCATCACACTGCTTCTCTGATGGTAAACAGATTTGAATGTCTCAGGGGACCAGTTGCTTTGTGTTGGCCGTTTTTACTTTCCAGGGACACCTGCTCTTATACATGTTTCTTTCAAAGAACATAAGAGAGAGAGATTAATTGATATTGTACGAGGTTAACTGATATTGTAAGTTGCAGTTTAAGGTACCCATGCACATCACAGCATCCGGCTGTACAGCATAACCATAAGATAATTATTTTGTGGTATTACCCAAAAGGGATCAATGGACCTGTTATCTTTCTTTGGACCAGGCTGGACTAGGGGGGTTTTCTCTACACTTTATTATTTTGTTACCTTAGTGCCTAGAACCCCTTTGTGTTAGGTGCTGTACAAATGTAGAACAAAAGACAATCCATGTACTAAAGACCTTACTTTACCGTAACTCTAGCTCCATCATAAAAAATATACATATATTAAGAATGCTACGTAGCTTAGGACCTGCCACTGAGGGTGCTATATAGCAATGGGCTCAGAGCTACTTTAAGATGCATCACTGAAAAAGTTATAAATACTATTCCAAACACCTCGCCTTTGAAAACTTGATGGTCTCCTCAGATAACTAAATAGTTTGACCTCTCTATTTGCAGTCATCTGTGTATTCCCTGTAGTAAATATATGGCCTACAGCAAGTATAGGAAAGATGGTCCTTCCACCGATACTGAGGTTATCCAAAGCAAAATCAGGGCTGTTTTAAATGTGACCGCTGTTGCAAGAGCTAAATTTACTCTAGGTCTCTGCCAGAGGAATCCCGCAGTAGAAGTCAGTGTTAGAAGTGTGCCAAGAACAGGAATAGTTGCATCAAACTCTCAGAGGGATGGGCCACATGCATGCAAGGGTGAAGTGAAGGGGTTGCTGGGTGCCCAGGGAGACCACAGCAGAGAATCTCAGTGAGGAACAACGATTAAAACCCCACCTGCTTCCTCCAAAACCTGGATCCAGGGAGCCTTTTTAGTCTAGGGAAGTATAATGGATATCAAGATGTCAGTTGCCTTAAAATATGATTGATTAGGTAGAGTATGTACCTCCCTGTGGTAGAGGGGGTGTATCTAGCCCGGGATCTGCTCCATGGGGAGAGTCAGACCTATAAAAGCTCAAGCCAAAATCAACCCTGAAATGTATTTTAAAGGCTAATGATGGGATGAGGAAGAAAAGGAATCTGGAGTAAATGTGGGAGGAGAGACATTGCATTTTCAGTTAAGTCTGTGATGGAGGCATTACAAAAAAAACAAAAGAACTGTAACAAACAGGTGCCAGAGTGACACTGAACATGAGTGGGAGTTGAGGATGCTCAAAACCTGGTAGGAAGCAAGGAGCTTGGGATACAGTTCCTAGTATAGCCTTCTACCCTGTTTCACACATATATTTGAACTTAACCCTGCATGAATTTGAACGTGCAAAGTAAGTCTTTGCCACAACATTAAATGATACTTTGTGTGAACCCACACATTTAGTAATGTACTCTGGAGAAAGTCTGTCCAGATCTAAAAATGCAATCATTAGTAAGCATGATGCAGTGTTCAGTGTGCTGCAAACAACTGGAACAGATTAGCATGGCTTGCCCTTACATCTCTTAGCCCTAAATTAATTTTCATCAGGAAAGCAGGCCAAGACTGTAAACTGCTTAGCATAACGGTAGCTAAGTGCTTTCTGTAAACTATCCCCAAAATATTTTCTGAAATTGTCAAATATTGGCTGAATAAGCTATCCATGTCCCAGCTCTTGCAGACTCAGGGAAGTACTCAGCTTTCCATTAAGTGTACACAAAATCGCTAACCATAACACAGGACTACTGCATACTGAGAGATAAGCCTGCCGCATGGGTGGATTAATTGAAAAAGAATTAATGTGAGTTCAGTTGCCACCACCAGAGAGGCACCCGGAGATGCTACATTTAAAAAAAAAAAAAAAAAGCACTAACAATCAAGCTGGTCTGAAATGCCAATCTACAAATCCCCACATCATCAGTTACCACCTCCACATGTGCAAACATGAGAAGCAAAATGGTAGCGATTAAATATACCAAACAGGAAGAAGTGACAATGGGTTCTGAACACATCCACAGGAAGGTTCTGAGCTGGGAGGTAATTTCACAGATGAGCCCCCCACCCCACCCCACCCTGTACTCACTGAAAAATTTCTTTCCTTGACCCAGTACATAATGAACGATAGAATACAAAGCAATGATAGACCAGCTGATCCCAGTTGCCTTTGCAAGATAAAGGCAGAAAATGCTTCTGAAAGGACCTCAATCCAGAGAGTCGACAGCCTCCAAATTAAAGCTGGTAATACCCCCTGCGTCCCCCACACTGGAATAACAGTTTTTTCTAGTGGGTGAGGTGAATTCTGAAAAAAATGGTTAACATTATCAAAATTCCATGAAAAAAGTGATTTTTTTCCAATTAAAAAAAATATCAAACCATCTTGAAAAAGTCAACATGGCTATTGAATTTTTTTTGTTTACTGAAAACCAGGATATCTGTACATGATAAATTTTATGAATGATTTGAAAAATATTTTCAATAAAAAATAATCAAATAAAGTTGCAAACTTTTTTTTTAAAAGTGGTTCGTTTCTAAATCATGGTTTTTGATTTTCCCACTAGTTCTTCTTGAAATACAGTGACTACAGAAAGACAGTTTACCAGCAACTACTGCTAGTCGTGGAAGTATATATTTTGTGGGATTGTCAGGCACCTGTGGTCAGGAGCTAGGCCCTGATGCAGCAAAGCACTTAAGCAGACATTTAAACTTTAAGCATTGGGATATTCCTAATGACTACAATGGGAGTAGTCACTAATAAGGTAATCGTATGCTTAAATGCCTTGGTGCATTGTGGCTCAGGTCAGCAATCCTGTGCATCTTACATGGCTTCTGGAGCAACACCAAAGGAAAGCCGAGAAGAAACATTATGTAATACTCAAAGCTGCAGGTGATAGGGTAAGGTAGATAGTGTCAAGATCCAGTTTAATGTTAGTGAGCTAATGATAATGACGCATGCATACTGGGGAAAGAAGAGAGGAGTTGGTAGTTATTTAACAGCTGACAGTACATTTACTTGAACCCAGTTCTCTAAAAGAGAGAAGTTAAATCTTTAACCATTAACTGACACGCTTCTGGTAAGTGCTACAGCCACCACAGAGCAACACACCCATCATTCAGGGCAACATTTCACAGGCATTTTTCCCCACGTACCAGTTATATTCAATAATATACTAGAGGTTAACATGCTCTTCCAGCTTACACAGCAGCTTTAAAAGCTATAGCTTCTTACTACAATCAGATAGCTAGAAATCCATCATAATGACAATGTCTGCACATATTTTGGATGAATTTACCACAGGAACTGTGAATTTCCCTTTGGTAATTGCTTATGGAGCAGATAGATACCTATGTCCTCCTTTCCCCTTGAATCTTTTATCCTCTTTCCCAATCAATACACATGCATGAATCCCATAAAAATGTATTAAAAATGGCAGCCTAAGTAAATCAACCATCTATATCTCTAATCTCACACACCCTTAGGCAAAACAGAAATGTACTGTAGAGTCCTGATTTCTTCTTCATCTGTGAAATCCCATTTCATAACCTAATAAATTGGCCATGGGCATAAATTGGGTATTTTTTAACATTGCACTTACAGTCCTTAGAAAATTTAACCTATTTTTCCAGTGTGAGTTTCTGACAAAGGATAAAGGAAACAACACAAGGAAAATGTGAGGAAAGAAGAGGATGGTCAGAAGAGAAAATATAAAACAAAACACACAATGCACTGAAATTCCACCTAATCGTTCTAAACATTGAAATGTAGCACATTCATTGCCACATTGTATTGTTGTATTGAGTTAGAATTCTGCAGTTATATGACACAAATGACCAGCACCCCAATTTGTATTATAATTAAGTTACTGGCTCTTTACTGTGGTATCCAGTTCAATGCCCATCCAGTAGAGGGCTCCATAATCTCTCCAGTAGATGAAAAGGAAACGATATCCTGAGGTCAGAGGGAAGCTGGTACAGCAGACGGCATAGCTGTGTCTACACTGCAGCAGGGAGCAAGCCTCCAAACTTGGTTCGAAAGACTCATGCTACTCCAGTGGGGTTTGAGCTAGCATACTCAAAATAACACTGTGGCTGAGACTCTTAAACCCACCGAACCCCCTGGGTCTGAATTTGGGTGGCTGGCCAGAGTCGTGCTGAAGCCACAACGTCCATGGTGCTATTTTTAGGGCACTAGCTCAAGCCCTGCTAGAGCAAGTCTGCCTACTTGGGCCAGGAGGCTCGCATCCAGCTGCACTGTAGACATAACCCCAGAGGCTGTGTGAGAGCAGGAGCAGCAGGCTGAAGACTGCAACCTGGAACTGTCTGTGAAAGGAAGCCCAAGCAACAAGCATCCTGAGAGCTGGAATGGGAAGGCTGAGGGCCAACCAAGAGACACAGGCTATGTCTACACTGCAATAAAACACCCGTGACTGGCCTGTTTCAGCTGACTTGTGTTTGGGGGGCAGGTGAGGTTACACAAGTAATAGTAATAATACCACCTAGCTGTTTATACATTCCAGGACTTTGTTTGCTCTGTTCCTCCTACGGGCTGAGTTAGAAAGTGGCAGAACCACTAAAAGCAACTGTGCCTAAGGTGTAATTATATGTCTTTACATTTGGAATTATTTCCATTGAAGCAAGAGACATTTTTTGAGGAATGGCTAAAAAAAAACAAAGCTCTAAAACTTTGATGAAAACTCTGAGTTCTGTTGCTTAAAGTGAAATCATAGGTTGTTTCACAGAACATCTGCAACCCAGTGGAAACACAAACAAAATTCTTCAAACAGCTTTTCCAATATTAGTCATTTTATCCACCATCTGTTGGGAACTGGGGATGCCATCTTGTTTCATTCTGTACAAGCAGACCCTAAAATAACTCCTTGCAAAAAGTATTAGAGTTTGACATCTGCTGTGAGGAGAAGGCATTCTAATTGTATTGGTCTAGGACATGTGATGGCTCATGAGGTACAAAAATGTCCTCACCAAAGACACACAAACTTATCCAACTGACTTCCCATCAAGCTGAAGAGACCGTTA